>NC_134834.1:58304916-58400434 GCF_004210375.1 Tachypleus tridentatus | reverse complement strand
ATTACGCCGCAGTCTAAATATTAATACGTATTTAATGTTGCATACAGATACTGATTGGGTAAGAGCGTATGGATATATCCTAATTGTTATCACTATTTAATAGGAACAATCCATTTTCAGGGACTTCAGTAACGATCTATGGTTATGCTTGCGATGAGTAGCAGCTTAGAAGTTTGGTCTCAATATATATACACAATAAACGCTAATGCAAGCTCGACATGGCCAGGTGGTTAGGTGCTCGACTCGCAATCTAAGGGTCGCGTGTTGAAATCCCCGTCACACCAAACATGCTCACCCTTTCAGCTTGGGAGCGTTAAAAAGTGATGGCCAATCCTACTGTTCGTTTGTAGAAGAATAGCCCAAGAGTTTGTGATGACTAGCTCTCTTTTCTCTAATCATATACTGCTAAATTAGCGAGGGTAGTGCAGATAGCCCTCTTGCAGCTTTTCGCAAATTTCAGAACACGCAAACACACATGCTGATGCATATAGGGGCACAATCATTCACTGACCAAAAATTACTTCCAACAGTAAGTGAATGCCAATTGAAGACTTTTCTTCTAGAAATCTTGCAATGTTGAGACATCAACAGAGAGTAAAATCTGACTGCGAACCGACCAATTTACTATAATTGTGCCAACTTTATTTATTATCAACATATTTGTAAGTGCACGAAGGGTGAACGATATGGAAATTATATTTGTTGCATAGAGTGCCGTCTAATGATACTGATCCCCATTTTGAAATTTCACTATTAACATACAAAAGGACATTACAGGGACAATAAGGTGACATAACATGCTGTAACTAATTAAGTCCTAGTAATATCTTAGATTAACAATTTCATTTCTCCTTCCATTCTTTACAGCTGTAAATAGTTAGCGTTTTATTATATACAATATTATGAAATATATAGTTTGTCGGGAAGAGATATAGAATCATTACCAATTCTGCCTTTCCATTTCTTCTCTGTCCCTATAATGTTTGCTACTAAAATTTCAGGGTGATACTCATTTTAAATCAATATTCTCTTATTAAACGTACTCAACAAACAGAGATTATACGTTGATTTAAACATAAAATATCGTATAAATAAATGTTTACAAATTATTTTTAACAACTACATAATAATTCATAATTCTAATGAAACAGTGGCTACTACATCATAACAAATAGCTGCAATGAAACATATCGTGTGGCACGAAATCATCTTACCCGCTCTTGAACAATATTTAGCAACGCAAGTTTTCACACGAAAATGAATTTATTTTATTTTTATAGTTCATATATAAATTTCCTGTTCCATTGTCTTTTGTCAATAACTTTTAGAAATTAATATAAAAATATAGAACTATTTTTTTTCCTACACAAAAAATGCCCATACAGAGAGTCAGCAACTAGTTATTCTGACGACGATCAAGTGCTGGCCCGGCATGGCCAGGTGGTTAAGGCACTCGACTTGTAATCTGAGGATCGTGGACTCAAATCCCTGTCACACGAAACATGTTCTTCCTTTCAGCCGTGAGGGCGTTATAATGTTTTACAACTATTCATTGGTAAAAGAGTAGCCCAAGAGCTGGCGGTGGGTGAGGATGACTAGTTGCTTTTCCTCTAGCCTTACACTTCTTAATTAGGGACAGATATCGCAGATAGCCCTTGTGTAGCTATGCGCGAAATTCAAACCAAACCAAACCCAAAGTGATTCTAAAGATTAGTTCAGCATGAAGTAAATTCGTATCTCTTTTATTCCTATTAGTGTAGTGTCTATAAATTATTCTAAATACCTCCAAATGAATCAGTGGTCAGGTCTTCCCGTTCTTGTAACCTTACAAGCATCATTTCCGTTAATCTCAAAGCTACTACCAACTTACCTCCATCTGCAGCCAGTACTTGAACACTGGCCTCCATTAACATTCTGAGTCTTCGTAATTCGGGAGACCAGTAATGATTCATAACGTAAGAAAGTGCAACTTAAAACTTACGTGAAAGCTTTTAAACCTCTACTCCAACTACAAACAACAACTAACTCTGCACAACTGAACAAGGAGATGAAATATCTAAGTTTCAACATCCCTATATTGAAGGACTGCAAGGCAACCAACCAGGGTTAATCTTTTCCCTGTGTTATGGATACATAGATTTCGTTGGACAAGCGCGGTTCCTGGCAATAATGCACCGACACATACAAATGTATATGTTCACAAACATACACATGGTACAGCTAAAAGCATTGTGACGTTCATTAGAGCCACCATAGCAACCTACTACGCTAGGCTTATGCAGATTACCGTAATTAAACATTAAATTGGAGACTTAATAACTTGGTAATTCCATTAGGGGTTATGCGGATAATCAATGTGAAAATGAAATAACGAATTGATTTTAGAGTCACCGCTACTAACTTGCTAGTGGAAGTTAATATCGAAAATTCTACATATGACTCTACATGGTTTCAACCAACAAGAAATATAATCCTTCTATTTGATAGGTATTATAAATATATTGCAATTAATTCGAATATGTATTACATTATATGATCATGAGTCTAACGACAAACATTACATATTTTAGAATTCTGGTATAGTTCGTAGGTTTCTGCTGGGTATAATTTGAAACGAAAAAACAAAGCTCCCTCGAAATTCACCTCATGTTCTCTATCTACAAAGACAATAGTAATGAGTCTTATACTGTCATATAGTATGTTATTACTTGTATTTATTGTAAAATTACTTATTTTATTGTAAACATCTAGTCAAGTAAAATTACCAGAAAAGTGAAATGATCTTTACTCTCTTAAAAACATTAGGCTATACTTTAGAGATAAACCCCATCATTGTTTGCTACTAACCACAAATCCTCACAGTGAGGTATCTATGCTTTGCCTATCGCTGGTATCGAAACCCAAGTTTTAGTGTTATAAGCCCTAAAATTTATCGCTGATCCACCGAAGACAGTCGATAATCAAAAGATAAAACTAACTACCCATACGTTTATGGCACTAGTAACTTTGGACTTCAACGTATTTCATTTTATTTGAGATTTAAGTCATTTCTGTGTTTCAATACAGAATCTCACTTGACTTTTTTTGAAATTATATACAAAATAGTTTGTTTTTATTTAATGGGAGTTTATCATAGTTCTGTTATATTGAAATTGTATAGTTCTAAGGCATTCAACGGAATAAAGACATTTGGAATAATATATTTGTAAAACTTTATAACTGTGGAATTTTCATAGTATTTTAAAGCTCTTCGTAAATTTTTAAATACTACTTATAAAATTGTAATCTATCAGGTCATTCTATAATTAATGTCAGAAAATTTAATACAGAAAGTGTATCATTATTTCTGTCAATAGTGCAATAGTGCAGCAGAAACTGAACGAAACATTCAAGGTGTTTATGGTGCGGAGTCTCTCAATGAAAGAAAATGTCGTAGGTGGTTTCACCTAGAAGCTACGATTAGGTGACTACAGCTTAAGTGATGTGCCACATTCAGGTCGTCCTTTTGAGTTTAATGATAACTTGCTACTGGCTGCACTTGATGAAGATTGTGGTGTAACAGTTGAAGAACTATCACCACAGCGGCTCAATTCAACAGTTCACCGTCATCTGTAACAGCTGGAAGAGGTGTAAAAACTTGGAAAATGGGTCCTCCATGATTTGACAGAAGCCAACCATAGAGCAAGAATGGACATTTGCACTTCTCTGCACACTCGTGAACGTAATTCACCTTTTTTTGGACAGGTTAGATGAAAAATTGATATTTTGTAAAAGTGTTAAGCGCCGCAGGCAATGGCTCAGTGCAGGTAAACTGGCTAAAGCACAGCCCAAAATTACCTCTACTCTAGGAAAGTTTCGTTAATCGTTTGGTGGGATATTTTTGGTGTAATCCACTTTGAGTTTCTGCCACTCATTGTAACGATTACATCAGACTTCTGTGGTTAACAGTTAGAGCGCTTGAATGTTGCACTGAAAGTAAAGAAGCTTGCTTTGATCAATCGCATAGGTGTTGTGATACATTAGCATAATGCACTACCCCATACAGCAAGGATCACATCTGTAAAGATTGAAGAGCTAAACCAGGAAAAACTTCCACATTCTCCTTGTTCTCCACACCTTGCCCCATCTGATTGTCATCTATTCCGAAGCTTGCAGAACTATTTTGATGGAAAAAAGCTTGGAACACATGAAGATGTCAAAACTACCCACTCTACATTCTTTATCTCCAAACCCCAAGAAATATTTAGAAGTGGCATTCAGAAGCTTGTGGCTCGTTGGCAGGAAGTAATTAATAATAATTGTACATTATCGATTAAGTAACATTAAAAGCGTTTGAAATCCTTTCTCTTTTTCTGAACCTAAAATTGGACATTACTTAAGAGATGAATGAGCAAGCTCATAAATGCATATATTTAGTCTACTTAATTCTATAATACTTGTGTTTCAATTTTATACTTCGATTCCTTATAGCGTATGTGTGTTTTATAATAGGAAAGTTACATCGGGCTACCTCCTGAGTCCACCGAGGGGAATCAAACCTCTGATTTTAGCGTTGTAAATTCGTAAACTTACCACTGCACCAGCGGGTGACTTTTTTGTAGCATAACTAAGAAGAAATATAATTAAAGTGATTGAGTAAAATGAAGGATTATACGAGCGATTCAAGTACAATGTAAAAAAAAGTCAGAACTTGTATGAAATTTAGCATGAAGTTGAGGTACTATATTGTATAGTTTAAGTCAGCTATTGGTATCATGTATATTCGGTGACAAAGACAGAAGTTTTTTCTAATGCGCAAAATAAAACCCGTTTTCTACATTTATACAGATAAATAGAATAATTCATGTTACTAAATAAAGAAGTTCGAGCAATAATTGCAGTCAACTCCTAAAATGTTTGTTTGGGTTGGTGTGCTATGTCCAAATTCTGCGCACCCCCAACCCCAATGGCACAGCGATATGTCTGTGGACTTATAATGCTAAGAAAACACGTTTCTATATCCGTGGTGGTCGGAGCACAGATGACCCATTCTGTAGCCTTGTACAATCAAATACTGCGATACTATAAAATATTTCCCACACTTTGAGCTAAATATGCGTTATAATAGTGACAGTCTATCTCTTAGAGTGAATGGTGGATGATAGGTTCTGGTGACTGGCTGCTTTCCACACGATTAGTTGGTCGAAATTAGGGACGGCAGCAGATAACCTTAGTAGTTTTTGCCATTAATTAATACAAATAATATTTTTACAAAACGTGGTTGTTGTCTTAAATGAAGCACACAGGTATGACAATAAAAGGTTTGGTTATCATTGTTGTTTTTCTTATTGTAACAAGAGCCAAACCTTCTGAGTCTAGGATTTTAGTATTTGAACCTAAATGTCTAATGTGACGAAGATTAATTATCTTCTACAGAAGCTTTGAGAAATCCATATGTAAGTTTCCCGCTGGAACAGAAGTAAGCTTGAGGGATTATAACGTTAAAATATTTGTTTTAGATACTCACAGTAAGGAGAGCACAGATAGCCCACTGTCTACCTTTGCGCTTAACAACAAAGAAAACCATTTTGGGTAGAATGTTTAATATTTATAATCTCAAAGACTTAAACTGATTCAAACAAGGTATTAGCGTAGAATATAATAGAGAATTAAAATATATTTAAAGAAGTAAACTAGACTACAACGCTAACAGTGTTTTTAGAATCTCTAAGTATTTTTAATTTATTCAGTTTAATTTAAAATTGTAACAAAGAAAAAACTTTTCAAGCAGATAAGAAAATTGTAAATACGAAATAAATACATGGATTAATATGCAAGCTGAACTTAACGTTTACAATGAAGAGAGTAGGTATGAAAAAAAGCTAGAAATATCATGTATTAAACCACGTGATGAACTGAAGTCTAATATTACGGATCAGAACACAAGTTGTGTCAGGAATTTTGTTGTTCAAACAGATCCATAGATGTGCCTCTTCTGCACATTAACTGTTCAAAGTGTATTGTGTAACTTGGGAAATATACCAGTTTACACGTACATACCGCTCTCTAAGTAAACATGGTGCACTTAACAGAGCGTGCACACCACCTCCAAAAATCGATACTACCTTTTACGAACTTACATTTGTAATTTATTCACTCTCCTTCTTCTGATTAAGCAGTACAACTTCCAGTTAGATTCATTAGAAATAATCAATAAATATCCGTAATGTCTCACACTTAAAGTGGAAGAGTTAGGCACAGCGACGACTCATCATTATCAACTACTGTTACATATGTGATGATTTTTTTATATTTAGTAAGTGCGGGAAACCATTTGACTCTCATTTATTCGCACGATGCTTATTTAAAAAGTAACAAAATATCCAGGTAAACCTTAACAATTTGAGCTGAAATCCACGAAACGTTTATAAAACATATTACCAATAACTAAATCATATTGAAATAACTAGCTTCAAAATCTAGTCATTAGCTCTTTGCCCTATCCGTTTCTTAAAATGTTGACCCTTTTATAGTATTTTTCCGAATAATGAACAACTTGTAATACATAGTGTAAAAATATTTTATTTTGTGTACAATTATAATACAATAATATTTTTTATCGTTTCTATAATGGTTTTCATACACTCTGATTGACTAATAACAACCATTCGAATTAATTCGACGACAAGGTCAAACTTGACTTTACGTATTCAGTTTTCTCATTTTCTCTAATTAATTACAAGTCCTCGGTGGAAGAACGGTAAGTATACGTATTTGCAACGTTAAAAGTTGGAGTTCGATTTCATGCGATGGAAACTGCAAATAGCTAAGTGTGGATCTGTTATAAAATAATTAATTTGTAATCAAACACAGAGATACGCAATGAGCTATGCTCGCCATTAATGTTGAAACCCGGTTCCTAGCGTTGCAAGACCGCAGACATACCGCTGTGTCACTGGGAGAGGAGGTGGCACAAAAATGTAATAATAATAAAATTTATTTCACATTATGGTATCCTGTTTGTAAATAATTCATCGTCATTTCAAAATTTTTCTTCCCCTTATTAGTGATGTAAACGTTTATTGTTCTTTCTTCCCTAAATAAACATATAAATTAAAATTACCAATACAATAATGACATTCATAGCAGTACTTTTATCTCGTAACAAGTTCACAGAACGACTCTTTGGAGCTCACTACTGTTAGGATTATATAATCAATAGTAATTATTTTCATAATAAACACGTTTTGAAAACAAAATCAGATATAAATTATTGATACAAACAAATTGTGAGTCGATACCTACTATTGTAAAAAACAAAACAAAAAACACGTCCTGAAATTTATCAAAAACATAATGAAAGTATTTTGGTTCAGTTGGAGAAAAACCTTTCTGAGAAGACGTGAGAAATAAAACGTATGTAAATCTGATTTAGTAACTAGAATTAAAACTCATGCACATGACTTATATTTTATTGTAGCTAGATTTAAAAAAAATGTTTTATTTCATCTAGACGTTAAAAATATGCGAATCTATAACTGGGTTATAGGTTGTGTTTCAAAATGTCCTCATCCATGAACTTCAGAGTATATTTGTTTATTTAGAGAAGTTCGACTTACGTAATAAATGCAGTTTAAAAATACATCAGTTTAATGAGATAGAGAATTCTCTTGATTTACATATTAAACTACAGTATTGTAAAAAAGTGTTAAGACAAAATCAAAAATTAGATTTTAGGCTACTTTCAAAAACAATGGAAGGTAAATCTTCATATTTAGTGGAACAAAAACTCAGAAGAAATGCTTCAGTTGAGTAAACAGTTTTGTGTGTCCTCTTTTTTGCTTTAAAAACTGCAGACAGTTAATCCAAGTGACTATGGGATTTTACTCCAAATATCTATAATACACTCCATAAAGTTTCTTTGGAAGTAGCTTTTGATTTGTCAAGTTTTTATCTATCAAATCCCAGATAAAACTGAGTTGAGATAAAAGCTCTGTGATAGCCATTGCATCACTTGAATTACTTCAACAGTTTATCAGATTTTTTTACATTTCTACTCAATCTTAAGGGTTCCATTTTAGTTCATCTATCGACTTTCATCGAAATTTGCTTAGCCAATTTTCCACAATAACTTGTGACACAAGACAAAAAGAAACGTGTGCAACACTTGTTTACACACGTGGATAAACAGACACTTATGTTGTTTTAATGTACAATTATAGATGTGAATAGTATATGTGTTACTCAAACAGTTGTCTCTAAATAAAGCTTTCACTTAACATTAGTGGCCAATATAAGAATAGTCAATCCACGTTAAGTTAATTAAGCCTAAAACAAAACGTAAAATATGAATAAAATAGTGTATTACCTTTAACAACAAAACATCGTTCTAATAGAAAGTGATTAAATATATTAAAACTAACAGTTTACACTTAAACGTAAGTGTGAGAACCTTAAAAAGTTATAATGGAGTTGTTGTCGAACAAAACACAAAGCTATATAATCGGCTATCTGCGTTATGCTCACAAAGGGTATCAAAACTCGATTTCTAGCGTTGTAAGTCGGTAGACATACCGGTGTGCCACTGGGTAAAGTAATGGTTAAATTCCAACTGTAAATCACATATGCTTTACTATTGACAGGCACAGGATAGTAAGATGGAATCGTAGAGTGCTATACAAATAAAAGCTATGTTTATTTAAAACAATATTTCGTAAAAAGTACAAAAATAACGACATTCAGTCAAATTTAATAGTCTCTGTTGGTGAGAAGGCTACCAAAATAAATGTATTATTTAAAATTATTTATTTATTTGTTTTGAATTTCGCGCAAAGCTACACGAGGGCTATCTGCGCTAGCCATTCCTAATTTTGCAGTGTAAGACTAGAGGAAAGGCATTAGTCGTAAGCACCCACTGCCAACTCTTGGTATACTCTTTTACCAACGAATAGTAGGACTGACCGACACATTATAACAACCCCACGGCTGAAAGAACGAGCATGTTTGGTGTAATGGGGATTTAAACCCGCAACTCTCAGATTACGAGTTGAGTGCCTCAACCACCAAGCCATGCCGGAATTTAAAATTATTCAGTTACTCCACAGGTAAAATGTTTCATTTTTCTAAAGTTGTAGTTTAAACATTAAATCTCAAAATAGTTGGGTAAAATAACGAATAGGAATTAAGTCCGTACATAAAATGTTAAAATAGAGAAATTTTTGTACAATTACAAAATATATTTAGGTATTCATTTAACCATGCTTGCAATATCCTCGTGCATACCTAAAATATACTATATGTATAACATATTTTATTATTACATATGTATTTATTATTATAAAAACGTATAGGTGGTTAGTTTCTAATACAGATCACCTACCTTTTGGATGATTATCTAAAGATACGGGATCATCCGTTGAAACAGGATGGAATGTTATTTTTTGAGATGAAGAACAATAAAATTTTGCTTGGGTTAACTTAGAAGATATAGAGCCAATTGTTGAAGAACATGTAATTCTCGATCTGGGAAAATGACGGTCTTCTTCATTAGTTAGTAGAGAACAGTGGTCTTCAGGAAGAGGGAGCAAGTAGCTTTCGTTATTGTTTTCATTACTTGGTTTATTCAATTCGGTTGTCTCCAGGAACCTACTGTATTTTTGAAAAAACTCTACATCATCAGCAGATTTTTGTTCATGTTCCAAGTCAGTGTCAGCCATATTTTGTTTATTTGAAATACATTGTGTTGAGATGTTTGACCCAAACGAATTACAAGAGAAATGTTCTGCTCCTGTGTCCCGATGTTGATGGCTATTGTTGCCATGTGCTAAATTCAAACTGTTCTCTTCATCAAGCTGATCTGAAGAACTGGATATAATTTTCGAATTGAATATTTTGCTGCCAGACTTTGTAAAAGCTTGTTCGCCTTTGAAGTAATGACTTTCGTTTTTACGCTTCTCGAAGATACAAGTTTCCTTACTTTGAAAATTAAGTTTTTCGTCATTAAACAGCAAATAACCAAAGTCTTCTTTTTTCATCAGTGAATCCCCAGTGTACGAATGAATGGAGTCAGTTTGTAAAAAACTTTCTACATCAGTAACGTTTTCTTGTCCACTCTTTAAAAGCGAATTTTGAAGAGAAATATGAGGATCTTCGAAAGATAGAAGTGTTGGTGTTTGAAGGAAATCTGAATTTGAGCTCAAAAGATAAACATTATTGACCTTAACAACAGAATTTACTTCTCTGCCTCTAATTTCTTTAAATCCTGTTGTATATGTTGTTTTGGGACGTGTACTTGATCGCTCGCTACTACAACAAGAATTTGAAGAACTTAAGGAAATAACTTCTTTCCACGAACTATTCCGATGACTCTTTTCGTATTTTCTTTAGATTCGTCTTTCTTTTCAAACAAGTTTTCAAACATTGGATTTTCATCTGCCTCATCGTCTTGAATTTCATCAATATTTCCAGAAAGGCTCTTGAGAGCAGCCTCTGCTTCTTCAATTCTTCTTATAAATTCATCAGTATCAGGGAATTTTCTCAATCCTTCTTCCGATTGCTGTTTTTTCTCTTCCGTATAAGTATAATTTTCGTCAGCAACATTTTCGTTAGAAACGTATTTACCCTGATTTTCGTCTACAAGTTTTAATTTTTTTCTTTGCTCTATTATATTTTGATGTTTTCTCTTTTTTATCTTTTTTGGTTCCTCCTCTTGAGCTTTATCACTGACAGAAGCTTTCATGTTTTGGTTACTAGTTAAATGGATATCCTTTAAGAAGAACACATTTGAAGTTCAGTCCTAGCCAAATTCGTCATCATGCCATATCCGTTGCTTCTCGCTTATATTTATATTTATATGTGTATATACTCTTATGACAGGTGTCAGTATTTGCAACCAAACTAAGTTAGCACCTTGTCTTTTTCTCCCTGAAAGATTTGTTGATATTGAAAGAACGGGTTTTGTCGCCTCATATAAGAATTCATCGATGTCTTATGTAGTTTCACTCTTGCCAACGACAACAATACATCAGAAATGTAATACACACGTACACAACTGTCGAAATGCTTATACATATATGTATGTGTGTGTGTTAAATAAATTATTTTCCATCCATTTCTTCTCTACAAGAAATATTGGGTTTGCTGACAAATTTCAATTACTTTTTCGGAAGTCTAAAAATAAAGCAAAATAATTATTGTAACACACATATAAATAGTAAAAACAAAATAATTATTAGGGTTATAAGCTTTTAAACACAAATCTATATAACAGATTATATATTACAGTGTTTCACAAAGTAGAAACCGTCACCTCCCTGGGAGGTATAAATCTTTTTATAGGAGCGGTCAAAGATGCTGAATTAATTTTACTTCAAAACAAACAATAAGCCGATAAAGATTATGTGGACAGGAGAAGATGTTATCGTTTTTTACTACGACACTATTTTTCAATCACTGTACTAAAGTTGTAGGAAGGGGCTTAATGTTTTTCATTCACATCAATAGATCCTCAGACTCTTGAAAACCTATTGTTACTCAGAGGAGGCAAAATGTATCCTGAATGAATTTAACAGAAAACCTATTTTATTATAGTCAAATCCTGGTACCTCAGCTGTTATTAGAAGTTCGATACCCATAGTGGAAACAAGACAGATAACTCTCTCTGTAATTTGACGCTTAACAACAACAAATAAATTTTAACATTCATTAAGAATTATTTTAAACACAAGGGATGAAAAGATCAGTTATATTGTGTGTAGAAGCAAAATTTAATTAGACTTATAAAAATAATGTTAATGTTGGTTTTAACACAAATAAAAAAATTTAAACTGACTTTCCAAAGGAATTAATTCTTCAACAAGTAAAAAACAGTTAAGTCACTTTTTCCTGAACATTGAATCGATTTCGTGCACAGAATAGGTTTTAAAACTAACTACATTTGGTCGCTCTTCTGGTATTTATTATGATGCCCCCCCCGGAATGACCAAAACTGGTTGGTTTTTATCTTTTTTACCTCTTTTACTCGAGTTCCACTTGAATATTTTAAAGTTTTATATAATTCCCATTGAAGTTATATTTTATAAAAGATTATTAGAAAACACAGCGATGGTGCTACGTTAAAAAATATTAGATCATTTTTTTGGGGGGAAAGAATAACTTATAAATAATACGAGATTAAATCAAGGAAGATTTAATCGTCAGACGCCGAAATAATTAAAATATTGAAATAAACGAATAATTAAAAAATTGTATAGCATACAATGTAAATGACACCAATAATGTATATATATATATTCACACTTCTCTAGAAGAAACTTACTCCTTAGAACCTATGAATCTACTCATATTTTATATATTTTTATTAATTACTAGACCTCTATTTTTAAATGAATATTTATCTTCGTTTGTTTTTGAAGGGCCTGGCATGGCCTAGCGCGTTAAGGCTTCGTAATCTGAGGGTCGCGGGTTCGCGCCCGAGTCGCGCCAAACATGCTCGCCCTCCCATCCGTGGGGGCGTTATAATGTGACTGTCAATCCCACTTTTCTTTGGTAAAATAGTAGCCCAAGAGTTGGCGGTGGGTGGTGATGACTAGCTGCCTTCCCTCTAGTCTTACACTGCTAAATTAGGGACGGCTAGCACAGATAGCCCTCGAGCAGCTTTGTGCGAAATTTCAAAACAAACAAACAATTGTTTTTGAATTTCGGACACAGATACACAACCTCAGACTGCGAGTCGAGTGCTCTAACTACTTGGCTATAGCGGCCATTTATCTTTGAATCTTAAGTAATTACATCAAATTATATCTCTAGCTTCAGACCAGGCATTAATATTATATCTGTATCTCCAGACCAAGTCTTAATATTATATCTCTATTTCCATAGCAAGCATTAATATTCTATTACTAAATACAGAGTTTCTCTGACTTGAGACTGTATAACTTTAGCTTTCTTCTGCTAAGAACGGAGTATCTCATAGCTTCGTTTTGTGGTTATATATTAATTGTCTTTTGTTAGATACGGTGCCTTTGAAACTTCTATACTAAGGCTATTTCTTTTCCCTTTCAAATACGGTGTTTTTACTGTTCAGGTCCAGCACTGACACTAAAATTTATTCTGTCAAAAAATGATGCAACTTATGGTTCTTTCTTGAAACCACACCTTAAAATTATTCTGAAAAAAATATCTTTAAAACTGTTTTGCAACCAGATCGAATTACTTCTCATTATCAAATATGAGGTGCCTTAAGTTTTGTTTTGTGCTTGTTTTTTGTTAAGCACAAAGCTACACTTGCCCATTCAGCCGTGGGTGCGTTATAATGTGACTGTCAATGTAGTTATTTGTTGGTAAAAAAGTAGTCCAAGTATTCACGGTGGATGACGATGACTATCTGCCTTCCTATTAGTCTTTCACTGCTAAATTATAGGCGGCTAACACAGATAACCCTCGTGTAGCTTTGTGCAAAATGCATAACAAACAAACGAACGAACAGTCATAAAAACTCGTCCTTTCATTGCTTTCCATGATACTTAGAATACTTCCAAACTTCTGAGGCTCATTACCTTTGCAGCTAATTCTATTGCTTTCACTTGACAGCTGTTGGCATATTTATAAAATGAATATAAGAAAAAAAAACAATAAAGTGTATAGGTATAATTATTACTTTTTTTTAATAATTTACCTAATAAAACCCAAAAACAAATATTTAAAGTAACCGAATCTTAAAGCGTAGCAAATAAATATTTTAACTTTCAACAAATTATAATATCTAATAAACAATATCCAGTACACTGCTGCACCCCAAGCGAGATATATATATCAACTAATGCTTTTCCTGCTTTTAAAAAAGTTCCACAAAATTTGATAAACTGAATTTAATAACGAGAAAACAATTAATGAAATAAAAAAGAAGAAACATACTTTAAAAAGTGGTTTATTATTATCATTTTATTATGCACTTCTTACTTTATTATTTATTATTTTACTCGCAACGCGCGATGGATCTTTGACGGCGGTGAGCCCTGGGCAATTGCTCCATTTGCCCTTTGGATAAAATGGTCATATTAACTTATTACAAAAAAAAACAGTTGAAGTATATTAACGCAATCAAAACAAATACAATTTCAGCTGTTGACCTAATCTCTATTTTTGACGTCAGCTAAGAAAGATATGCATCTTGTGAGTCGTAAGTTTGACATTATAAAAACTTCACTTTCTACTTCTCTGCAGGGAACGCTGAGAATACTCAAATCTGTCTTTTACTTACTAACACACAAAACCTTGAAGGAAAAAAACAATAAAGCTATTACAAATACGCCTCAACAGTTAAAATGACCGCTTATTATGTTAAAACTACACATATATCATCACCAAACAGTCTTGCTTCCAGCATTAATCACTTCCACACATAGAAATCATGCAAATAACTAGCAAGAGATTACCGTTCACACAAAAGCTTCCATTAATTAACTGCAGCCCATAAAGTGCACGTACATGCACGTCAGGTTCGCTAATACCTAAACTTAGTAGGTCGATACTTCATTACAAAATATTTGTTAGCTCGTTGTTCTTTAGAATGCCAGAAGAGATTCTTTGATCTTGTAACATATCTATCCAAAAAATACACATTTATTAAGTAGCATAGTAATATGGTTTTACCTTAGAGTTAGTATTGCCAACGAATATATTAATTTGTTTGCTCCAGTTCTGTATATGTAAATTCTAAAGGTTGTAGACAAATTCATCAGTATTTACAGTTTCTTACTACTGTAGTAGTTAAGGCACAGACTTAACCTATAAACGTTAAAAGTAAGGTTATAAATACGTATACCACCATAACGTTTACATTGTTAGGTTTCTATCTATATATGTTTTGCTCACCACTGACAACTGAAATTACTTTAAGTCTGTGGATGACGTGTGGCTTTTCGACAAAATTAATTTAGCGTATTAATTGATTATTTAGCGTATTCACCTAACTCACAAATGTTTGTTTTATTATACATTTTTAAAGTATCTTTTCATTCATAAAAAAGTTATTTGTTTTTCTAGAACTTTTAAACTCTCGCATATATCGTGATGGTGTCTTCTGGAAACAACTGTCGTTTTACATATGGTTTTTAATGGAACTTATAACACTTACTAACAGATCTGAGTTGAAAAATGATTTCACCTAAGTTATTGATACCATCCATAAACCTTAATCCTAAGCTTATTCACAGATTATGTTTTTATTCTCATACGTATATACAATGTACATACATAGAATAGTAGTCACTTTTACCACATAACTTATTAACCTTTAACGTATATTGTTTTACTAAAACTAAACATTGCGTGGCTTGATGATCTTTTTTTGTTTTTCACACTCGTGCTCAAGCCTTTCTCGCGAAATGTTCTTGAACAAAACGTTGTACATCTGTTTTAGTTCACCTATCTATTAAGTGGGAGGTTAACCTGTATCGAGTGTGTAACCTTCTTTTCCCCTTCTACAAATAAAACTGGCGTTCAGTATAATTTCCTAAGTGCTGTCTCGGTACTGGCTGGATGTGACATTGATCGACAGATTATAATATAGCTCTTTACTATTAAAATAACTTTTGCCTGAAATATTCTTGCAGTAACTTAAAAAAATGTTTATTTTGTCTTTGATCGGCCTGGTCATTTAAGTGATAACTTAATGTAAACAGCTACACTATCTTGCGTGTATGTGCGTGTGTGTATTTTCTTGTAGCAAAGCTACATCGGGCTATCTGGTGAGCCCACCGAAGGGTTTGTTTGTTTGTTTGTTTTGAATTTTCGCACAAAGCTACTCGAGGGCTATCTGTGCTAGACGTCCCTAATTTTGCAGTGTAAGACTAGAGGGAAGGCAGCTAGTCATCACCACCCACCGCCAACTCTTGGGCTACTCTTTTACCAACGAAAAGTGGGATTGACCGTCACATAATAACGCCCTCACGGCTGGGAGGGCGAGCACGTTTAGCGCGACTCAGATGTGAACTCGCGACCCTCAGATTACGAGCGCATGCCTTAACGCGCTCGGCCATGCCGGGCCCCACCGAAGGGAATCGAATCGCTAATTTTAGCGTTGTAAATCCGGAGACTTACCGCTGTACTAGCCGGCGGGCTATACTACTTTCCATAATATATAATTAACAAATGTCAATTTCTTCTTTTTATTTTTCAAGAACGTTCTGAAATTTTTAAACAGAAACATCTTCATGATACTTTGAGAATGATTTTGTCCATAAAATGTATTTGTTATGTTAAAAGAAACAGTTGCGCTACCATTTATTTGTGCTTAAGTTTAAATATCACTAAATAGATCTAAATCTTTACTGATAGATTTTATTGCCGATAAGCGGACCAGAATTTTAACGTAATGCCGAACTTTAATTATGTTAAAGATCTGATTCATTTATTTTGATTGATTTATCCTTCTTCTCTTTTTTTTTTTGGAAACGAAATCAAGTTATTATATACGTTTCGATTATTCTTACAACTTGAATTTCAACCTGCACAACACTTTATGCGCATGTGTACCATACGGACAAATCAAAGACTATTATAATCCACATTTAGACATCCACGATCTTGGATTACTAAGTGAGCAGAGAGTAAAAAATCAACCAGAAACATCTGTTGCCAAACCATCGCCTCCAAACGTGATATGAGCCCGGCATGGCCAAGCGTGTTAAGGCATTCGACTCGTAATCCGAGGGTCGCGGGTTCGAATCCCTGTCGCACCAAACATGCTCGCCCTTTCAGCCATGGGGGTGTTATAATGTGACGGTCAATCCCACTATTCGTTGGTATAAAGACAGAAAAAGACTGGTCCCAAAGTACTTTATCCGTTTCTTTGAAATGAATAATAATATTAGCTGTTACTTTTATAACGCACCAGCAATTGACAGTGAGAAAGAATTCATCACTGTCAAGTCTCTTGGTCTAGATTCTTCTACCTGCAACCCGGCAAGCGAATTATTCGGCCCCGATCGACTGTGCATACACTTATTACTATTCTCTATTCAGATTCTATACTAATTAATAAACTGTAGAAGATCGATCAAATTATTGATTGATTCTTCTTGAATTTCGCGCAGAGCTACATGAGGGCTATCTGCGCTAGCCGTCCCTAATTTAGCAGTGCAAGACTAGATGGAAGGCAGCTAGTAATCGCCACCCACCGCCAACTCTTGGGATACACAATTACCGACGAATAGTGGGATTGACCGTACATTATAACGCTCCCACGGCTGAAAGGACGAGCATGTTTGGTGCGATGGGGACTCGAACCTGCCACCCTCAGAATACGAGTCGAACGGCTTAACCCACCTGGCCATAATGGGCCCGATCAAATTACTTCAGTATTGAAACAATATCTTTAGAAACATCATATACGGCTCGGCATGGCCAGGTGGTTTATACACTCGACTCACAATCTGAGAGTCGCGGATTCGAATCCCTCGTTACTTCAAGCATGCTCGTCCTTTCATCCGTGGATGCGTTATAATGTGACGGTCAATCCCACTATTCCTTGGTAAAAGAGTAGCCTAAGAGTCGGTAGTACGTGACGATGACTATCTGTCTTCCCTCTAGTCTTACACTGCAAAAGTAGGGACGGTTAACGCAGATAGACCTTTGCTCGAAATTCCAGCTAAAACCAAATCATATACACAAAATGCCATTTGTACAGCATAGAGTTAACAGTTTCTTCTGTTGAAATTTTAATAGCGTATTGGAATGTAATACATTTGAGAAGAAAACTTTTATTTTTACCTTTATGCCGATAGATGTTCGTAACTACCAAAATCTTTATACGACGAAATTGAGGATTATTATGTCACACGCCTAAGTAAATAAAGTAAATAACTGGGCAGTATTTGTAAAATGTATTTGTTATGTTAAAAGAAATAGATGCGCAAACACATTTTATGGACAAAATCGTTCTCAAAGTATCATGAAGGTGTTTTTGTTTTAAAATTTTAAAACGTTCTTGAGATGATTGAGAAAGTGTCTAAGCATTGGTTTGTAGATTATTACACATTAAAGTGGGTGATACTAACAGACTAAGTATTTAAACACTGTACGCAGCCAGGAAGAGCCTGTGAGAAGAAAGGGAAGAGAAGGCTCAAGTTGAACTTGGCTGTAGCTTGAGATTGACGGTAACGGTGTAGGAGGTGACATCAACAGCATGATTGAGAGCTAGGCGTTCCTAAAAAGGCAGCGAAGATCTAGGCTGTTATGAAGTCGCGAGTTCATTGTAATCAAAGGTAACCTATTAAAGAAGAAGGGGTATGTGGTGTTAAACTGGCGTGGTAATGGTTTTCAACTACATCTTGAGATGGATTTTGTTTTTAACTTTAATATAACTTTTGATATTAAAATTAACTTTACGTAAGGTACTCCGATCTAGGATCACAGGATCCAAAAGTTCAACAGAAATAAAATCACTATATAGAGGGGGCGGCAATATCCCGAGAAACCCACTTTAACGGCCAGGGTGCCGAATACAAAAACATGACCGTACTCGGCTGTAACTGAAACGGTAGAAAAACACAAAGGTTATAAACACAGTGAGTAATATGAAACATGAAGCAATTTTGTGGAACTAAGAGACTACAGAAATGTCTATCAGACTTGGAAGAATCCATCGTGACCAGCGCCGGGGTTGTTGGATTTGTAGTCGAAATGTTTCTGGACAGGACTTGATTGGTAGAACAAGTGAGCGTAGTGTGATTGTAACTGTTATTGACTGGGGGTTGAACGTGGGAATCTACGGTAATCAACAGATTGTTTTTCTTCGGTCTGAAGTTTTCTGTTTTTCTTGGTGATCCGGGTTTGGGTCTGCTGACTGAAGGTTGAGAGGTTGTCAATAGAAGTTGACAAGTTGGCTATAATGAGGTGTGTATTTTACGTCTGAGCTCTAGTCGTTGACTGCTTTTTGATTTATGGGGCCTGGGTGAATTTAGTACACGTGCTTGTTGTGTTTGTCTGCGTCAGTCTGAATGATAACCTGTGGGATACGTAAAGCTACATTAGTATCTGGTGAGGCTGTGAGCGGCATAAGATGTCCTGATGTTATATGTAGTCGTAAGGAAGGTTTGTTGGTCTTGATAAACTGAGTCATTGCTCGTCCATAGAGGCATTCGGTTCAAAAATGAAAGAAACAGCCATTTGTCGGGATATAGCTGGCTACTAATTTACAGGATGTTACGAAGTGGGTATTGAGATCTGTAACTCTGGAACTGATCTGGTGGGCGGCGTGGAGCTGAAATGCAGTGGTTTCAAGGGACTGCTGGGTCTCGTGAAAAGGAATAGAGGGGTGGATGCTCCTAAAGAAGACAGAAAAAAAGTTAGCTGAGCTCTTAGCGGTGGAATAAATAACATCAATGTCCCCATTCCAAGGTTTAAAGAGATACACAAAGTCAGCATGAATTGAGGGCTTGCCGAAGAATCCTAGTTTTCTTAGGATCGACGGTTACTCGAGGTTTATAATTGTCGATAAAGGTGACAATTTGACGAGGAGAGAAGTTGAATGATAATCCGTTCGGGATTATCGGTTGAATTGAGGCAGTTGTTGACGACAAACTGGTCGATTGTGAAA
This sequence comes from Tachypleus tridentatus, assembly GCF_004210375.1. Lineage (NCBI taxonomy): Eukaryota > Metazoa > Arthropoda > Merostomata > Xiphosura > Limulidae > Tachypleus > Tachypleus tridentatus. The sequence goes on along the minus strand of NC_134834.1, from coordinate 58,380,855 downwards.
ACATCCTAGCTCGGATCAAAGAAAAGAAAATGTACTCCGAATGTTTATTCTTCAGATTAAATGGACTATGCGTTTCTTGCTCTTTGAAACCGTGTGTGTGTGTGTTAGAAGAGTGACATTGAAACACATTTTCTCGATTAGAGTAACTCAAAAGCTGATTACCTGTCTTTCCTCTAATTTATCAGTTTAAAATGCACATATAGGCTTTGTGTAACTTCACGCGAAACTCCATGAAGAAAAGCAAAAAAACAATAATTTAAATATGTAAATTTTACAATAAACGTATATTTCTCGTAAATATAGATCACAAAATTCTAGGAAATCATCATCAAGTTATCACATGATGTATTTCTTTTGAAAACGAAATTTATTGGTCAAATTATAAATTCGAAAAAATGGTTCATACATATTTAACACATTTATAGCTTTAATTTTGTTATAAATCTTTTTATTCTTAAAATATGTTATTCAACATATAACTTAACTTGAAAAACTTATTTCAGAGCGATTGTACTCCGCCCTCGACGAGTATCAAAACCCGGTTTTTTGGTGTCATAAGATTTCTATGCATCATATATAATGTGTGTTGTTCAGTAAACATAGAGATATGAAAAGAAATTAAAAATATATATCTTATTTTTGGCATGACCAAACGCGTAAGGCGTGCGACTCGTGATCCGAGGGTTGCGGGTTCGCGCCCGCGTCGCGCCAAACATGCTCGCCCTCCCACGCGTGGGGGCGTTATAATGTTACGATCAATTCCACTATTTGTTGGTAAAAGAGTAGCCCAAGAGTTGACGGTGGGTGGTAATGACTAGCTGCCTTCCCTCTAGTCTTACACTGCTAAATTAGGGACGGCTCGGTGCAGTGGGCTAACAACCTACTCACTTAAATACTTGTTGAAGAATCCGCAAGCGATTGCGGCCCTATGTGCCTAGATGGAATCTAATGGTGATAATTAACTAACTAATTATATCTTATTTCAATTTGTTTTGGTACTACCACCTTCAAATAATACTATTATAGCTAATAAAGTATCATTTTTTGTTTGTTTGTTTGTTTTGAATTTTGCACAAAGCTACTCTTTTTTTTTTTGTACTTGTTACTTTACTTGTACGTTGTATCATCTCTAATGAATAATTCGTTTAGTAGAACTAAATTTCGTCTAAATGGTGAATTTTTACGAATACTTTGGTTTTGCACGAGTCCAGTAAATATACTTCGAACTTATTAGTGTATCATGCTGTTCCGTTAAAGAAGGTGCTTAAAGTAAATTGTATGCATCAGAAGTGTATAACCCTGGGGTGTAGTTGCACCATAAGTTACCCTTCCATTCTGGACGAAGAGAATGAATAAGCTTGCTTCACTCACGGTCGTCATGGAAACGGTAGCATCTGTTCGACGAGTAAGTAAATTACTGTCATGATCGATTGGCTAAGCCCATTCAAATTTTTATCTTTAATTCCAACAAGAACAAAAACAACACATGTGTCAACTCAAGAAGTTTTCTTGTGGGCATTACCAGCTATGTCTTTTGAATGTGCTTACTAGTTTTTATCTCTGTGCTTTCCCTATCTCATTATGTTCTGACCATACTGCATATTTCTGAATTCTTTCTGTGTTTATTATGAAAAAAACGAAGTGCTACGTACAAGACTAAAAGTCAATTTTTATTAACTAATATATATTTAAATCACACATATTTTTGTTAATCACAGTCAAAATAGAAATGAAAAAGGTTTTTTTTATCTCAATTTGGAAGCAATTTTGGATAAACTTTAAGCGTAAAATTCATTATTTTTAATAGACAATTATTTTAAATAAAGTCCAGGACTTTTGTTAGATTCTGTAATGATGATTAACAGTTCTGTGAATATATGAATTTGTTACAGGTTATAGAGCAGTAATGTTGTTTGAGCTCATTTCACAATCATATCAACCACACGTACTTCTGAATTAGAGAAATCTCTCATGCTTCTTAAACATATTATTCAGGTATTATCGTTAATCATACTGATCAGAAATACTTTAAATTGTATTGATCACAAATAATTTTCGATCCATTGATCATACTATTTTGTCCTCATGGTCGGTGCTATTGTATTTCTTAATCACATTTTTTTTACAAATTTTTATTATTATAGAATTCAACCATACATCTGATTATAATAACACAGCAACGATAAATTTACGTTATAATACACTTATTAAAACTGCAAAAACTGTTAAACCTTTGCTAATGAATTGACAAAAAAATCCAAAATGTTAATCTCTGTACGAAACTTTAGTGTTTGTAGTTTTCACAATATATATAATTATTAATTTACATGAATTCCACACCTCCAAATATAAATTCGAAAAGAATACCATTACAATTCTGTCAAAGGCTCTAGTGTTATCGTCCAAACACAAGCAGTGGAGAAAAAGAATGTTTGAGCAATTTTATATTAAATTTCGGCCATATCTTTACTCCATGAAACGACTTACCACACATTCGAATTAAATAATTATACAAACACTGCTCTACTGACCTGTCTGGTAGAATTAAAACAGGTAATTGAAAAGAATCCCCATATCATCTCAAATAAATGCTTAAATTAGCAATTAATAACAGTGTATTTTCAACATAATAATTAATTACCCATCCGACACTAACCTCTTTAAACCTTTTTAAAATTTTAAAATTAAAATTTATTTTAATATAAATACCGACTACCGACAATCCATGGTTCATATACAAATTCGTGTGTCGTGACTCCAAAATCACATATATTAGTAAAACTAAACTCCATTTAAAAACTAGTAATAACCTGTCAGTCAGCAATTCAATGTTATATGAAGAAATCATATGTCATAACACATAAACTCATAACTTAACCATCATTACAACTAGGTCTACAGTCTTCAAACTTTAACACAAGAAAATCCATCCTAATTTAAATAGCTTATGGATTATCTTTTAAATAAAACTTTTGCATTTAGTACAATAGTAAACAACCAAAATCAGTATTTCATGAACCCTAAAGTACGACAAATGACTGTGTGTTTTATATATGATTTGAGTCATTGTATGTATAAACGTGTTTTCATTATTATTTATTTTACAGTAATACTAATGTACTTTAAGTTACTTCATGATTCATACGAGCTATTTCCACTGCTCCTAAGTTTCCTAAATGTTACATTATCAAATATTTAATATATTTTACTTGTCATACCAAAGTATCTTGATATACTTTGTTTTCGTATTTCATTGTTAATGTAGGTGTTTTGTTTACATGTTTACTTAGCTCTATTCTACTAATCTATCAAAGTAGAAAAACGAAAATATCACAATCTGATACATGTTTATTATAATGAGTGTTGAATTAAATGACAGCCTTAAGAAATGGATAAAACATCATTGAAAATTATAAAATTGAAATAGAACGAGCTTCCAAAGCGTATGAAAGAATTATTACTTGACGTATTTGGATTAGGATTAGTCTTATTAAAAGATCATAGCTTGGTACATTTGGATTATTACGAGAGCTTCAACTTATAAAAAAATCACAACCTTGTGTATCTATATTATAATGTGCGTTTCAAAGCAAGCCTTGTAAAACTATTACACTCTCAGATATTTGAAATAAGATTGGCGTTTGAAGCTCTGAAAGTACACGAAAAATTCAAAATTGACTTATGTGCATTATTGATGAAGTAATATACTATTATGTAATATGGGTGAACAATATGCAGGTGATGCTTGGATTACACACCTTTTGCCCCTTACTATAAGAAAACTATTTAGAGACAGAACATATTAGCTCGAGCTAGAAGGGAATAAAATATTTGGAGAGGTACTGACTTCTAATGATGTACATTGCTGCTTTAATAAAACGTGGACATAGCTGACTGTCTCAATATATCAGAATATAAAGTACAAAAATTAATAAAAATTTAAAAAAGGCTTAAATGCGATGCTAGTGGTGATTTGGTGTATCACGAAATGCCTTAAGTATTCGCAAATTGTTTTTTTAAAGGACAAAAAGAGTATGATAACATTGATATTATAACATATTCCACTTATTCAACAACTAGAAAAGACAGGCATAGTTTCAATTAAGATTTTCGTGAAATAAAAGAATCGCGCTGAAACAATTGCAGCATTCCTAGCTGTGTAAAAAGTACAGTTCTAATAGTCTTACTCCTGAGAACTTGACACGTTAAAATGGTAATTTTACAGTCTAGTAACTCAGTAATAATTAGTAATTACCACGAATGTGTACAAGTTAGGTTGCTACCTCCAACCAACTGATTACCATACTAACGATGGATAATTGAATATGTACTGTTCTGTACGCAGATCCGTAGAGTGAGCATCTCAAAATGTTGGTGTGCCACATCAATAATCATACTTCCATATCCGTGTGGACGTGTTTGTTTAACGATGTGGTGACAGTACGTTTAAATGTAATCCTCAAGGGTATCACCACTCATTAACACCAACAACACCTGAAAATGGATCTGCTCACTTTTGATAACACCATTTGATAACTTTAACGTTTTTAAAATGCTTAATAATTTATTGTAAAAAGTTAAAATGAAAGTGAAACGAAAAGAAAACTGCATGTTTTGGTGAAAAATGCTCTATCATCTTCAGGATACAAAAATTTAAAAACATTTCTCATTCTAAAATAAAAGTGCATATACAATTTGCATATTGTACAATAGCGCCACTTATAAATACGATTTCCAGAAATTTACTTTGGTTGCATCAGGACATAAATCTCTATTCAAAATAATTTTAGTTTTAGCAATTTCTGATGATTCTCTTTTTGTTAACTCATTGTTTACTTTATTTTCTTTAACTATTTATATACGCTCCCACTCAATAATATGTGAAGAGTTTGTCACATGTTCCCCTGAAGCCGAATCGCAAGTTTTTAATTTATCAAAGGCTATTTTATGTTCTTTAATTCTAAATTTTGAATTTCTACTTTTCTGTCCAACATAATTTAAATCACATCTATAAAAATTATATGTTCCACATCTATCCTTTGCTTCAGTTTTAACTTTTGCACCTTTGATGATTTTAATTAATTTTAAATGAAAAATGAAGTTATTTGACAACTTTTATTTTTCATAAACACATTACTTATTATCTTTGGCAATTATGAAATGTATGGCAAACATGTTTCCTTATTTCCCTTAGTTACTGTCGGTTTGTTTGTTTTGAATTTCGCGCAAAGCTACTCGAGGGTTATCTGCGCTTGCCGTCCCTAATTTAGCAGTGTAAGACTAGTGGGAAGACAGCTTGTCATCATCACCCACCGCCAACTCTTGGGCTACTCTTTTACCAACGAATAGTGGGATTGACCGTACATTATAACGACCCCACGGCTGAAAGGGCGTGCATGTTTGGTGCGAGCGGGATTCGAACCCACGACCCTCGGATTACGAGTCTAACGCCTTAACACACATGGCCATGCCGGGCCCTTACTGTCGGTGCATTCATAAATTTTTAATTTATGATAATATTGTTTTACAGATCCTATTTACAATATCAGACTCATAAACTTTATCAATTGTTGTATATTTTAAATAATTCAATTCTAACTTAAGATCTTTATTACATGAGAAAATATTAACGGCCCTATGAACTTAAGAAAACACTAACAAATTTAAAGAATTTTAAATCCCCTACAGCCCATAATATTTACCCAAGGGTTTTGTAGGAGATTAGAGATTGAATATGTGAGCCACTTACTGCTATTTTTCTTCTAAGTCCTTAAATAGTGAGCAGATGCTAAAAAATTGGAAATTGGCTGATGTTACTTCCCTTTTCGAGAAAGGTGCTAAAATTTGTCCCAGTAATAATAGACCCATCAGTTTTACATTAGTTCTGGGAAAAGTTGTGGATAGTTTGTTAAAAGACACTTTTTAACTTCATTTAACAAAGTTTATAATTTTATTGAATAATCAACATGGTTTTACGAGGGAAATCCTGTCTTACTGATCTTTTAACTTCTTTGAAGTGTTTACTACTTACATATACATAACGGTTACGGGTGTGGATTTGGTGAATCTGAATTTTCAAAAGCGTTTGAAAAGGTGTCACATCAAAAGCTTGTTGCAAAGTTATTTCTTTAAGTGTGGTAGATAGGTTAGGATATTGGATAAAAACCTGGATAGCTGTTACAAATTGAGATCAGTCATATTGGATTAATGCCACGCTTGGAGTACCTCATGGCAGAGTTGTAGGATTTTTGTTCTTTTTTATTTACATCAATGACAAAGATGAAGAACTGAAGAACTGGTCAATATGGAAATTTGCTAGTGACATCAAAATGTTTGGTGTTGAGGAGGATGTCACTATTTTATAAAGAGCTTTGGATTATTTAATGAGTTTGATGTAAATGTCAGATGACTTTTTAATAATAATAAATGCAAGGAAATTCATATGGGGTATCACAACTTAAGTGATTAATATAATTTTGATGGAAATAATATTAACGGTGTTAAGGAAAAGAAAAATGTTGACGTTTTGGTTAATCTTTAGCTATACAGGAAATGTGCTGTTGCTAGTGGAAGAGCTAATAGAATGTACGGTTGAATTTACAGAAATATTAAAGAGAAGTTTAGATAGGTTACAAAATCAAGGTGTAGGTCATTGGTTAAACCACATTTGGAGCACTGTATTCATCCTTGGGATTTTTACTTTAGAGAAGACAGTAAGTTGTCGGAAATGGTTCAGAGTATGACAATTAGGGTGATACCTGTAGTGAAAAAGGTTCTTTGTCATACAAGGATAGTTTAAGATCTCTGAGCTTGTTTTCTTTTTATAAAAAGAAGCGTTTGAAGAGATCCAATTGAGATATTTAATATTTTAAAGTGAATCAAAAGCGTTGATGCATGACTTTTTTTTTAGTATTTAATTGTGAGAATTGTATGACTTTTGAAACAGGTTACCTTTAAATATGATTGATGCAGTTAATTTAAAAATGTTAAGGAAATGTTTATTAACTATTTGAATGATAATGGCTGGCTTTGAGGTTTTTTTAATGTTTAATTTAGTGGATAGGAATACCTAGATAAGCCAAAAGGTCTCTAGTCGTTCTTTTATACGTGTTATGTTACCAATGTATCGCATATGTTCATCTAGAGAATAAAATGGCACAGTTACTGCAGTTGCTATTTAACGCAACTAGCAGATTATTATTACGATGTATTCCTCAGCCGAGTAAACCAAAGTAGTGGAAGATAGATACGACCAGTATACGAGTTTTTACAAGACTCGAGACGAAACATAAGGTGTACCTAACAGTTCTGAAGAAGAAGTAAATATACGCCAACTTTCATGTTGTTACTAAAAATCATAAGGAGACACAGATTGCTCTAGATGTAGTAAAAAATTCTCACTATTTATTATTCGCTAAAAGGTAGGAGTTATTACATTAAGGCAAACCGTTCTTATTGTCTTGATTGCGTTACACCACCTAGAAAGGTGTATTCCAATAGATATGCCACCGTAATAGAATGCATTCTTCTTTGCTTATAGTCTCCCTCCCATTGACCTCTTTGTTACCGAAGAAAGTCGAAACATTGTTCTGTACTTTATTTTAATTAAACTTTAATATCCATACCAGCCATATTGTAAATACGTTCACCATTAAGTTTGGGACTTTTAAGTCCCTCAATCTGATAGCCAATTGCGTTGCATTGCGTTTTCAAATAAGTGAATAATCTTTACTGCTCTACAACATATTCTCTCCAGTAACTTCAGACATAATCTGTTTGTGATTAGATTCATTCGATGATTATCATTTAGTCCATTTAACATTTGTTATTCTTCTTTTTTAGACATGCTTTATCATAACATCAATAGAAATGAGACACAGGCCTCTAAACCCTCACATTTTGCTAGGTCCTTTTGACCTCTTATAGAAAATTGAGCTGTTATATGAATCTCGAAAAATATCCTCTTGTAGATAATTCATTTTACATCCGATTGGCGACACGCATGCTGTTAAATTCGTCTTTTTTCTCAAGTATGGCAGCAAATTGTAAAGTTCAGAGGTAAAATTATTTATCTTAAAAAAGTGTATTCAGAGTTCATCATCATTTCACCATAGGTGTTAACATTATCTCTCTTGTCGCAGCATTTGTCAAATACATAAATTGTTCTATTAACTCAACATTTCTTACTTAATTAGCTATTTTTATTATTATTTTCAAAGTTTAAAATTGTTTACATTGCGTACATCAATATCCAATTTAACTATTTTTTATTCAGACAAACTCTTCACTCTTTATCAACTAATACAAAAATGTCTATATTTATAACTATTTGCCTCATATAAGTTAACAACACCTACCATATCTTGAGGTCTTTATTGTGCGTTAATCAACGCTTCATTATAACTTCATGCAAGCCACATGAATTCGACGTTTTATTAATTACGCCAAATCTTAAACTTCAAATTGTTTTCTTAATGACTTATTAATATCTTCATGTTGTCTAGAATTCTCGATTTTCCATCAGTTAGAAAGAGTTTTAAAAAATAATTTTCGATGACTTTGAGATTAAGTTCCACCCAAATAAGCAACTGAAACTGTACATTGAGTTTTGTTTTCGTTAATTGCTTACAAAAATGGTTTAGTTAGACTAAATTAGCATTTATCCTTTATTTCGTTGAAACGTTTTAAGTTGGGCAAAATCTTTTTTATTTCCCCAATAAATTAGTGTGGTTTTTATTGCTACCGTAATCTACCTCTTGTACGTTTTCTGCGTAGCTTCAACCCTTTTTTTATTCTAATCTAAACTAATAAAAATTAATTTAGAATATTATCAATCGAATTTTTAATTCGAGTATACTATGTGTTTTTTTTTCAATAACGTTATATAACTTTTGCGTGTTACTAAGATTCAATTTATATTTATGTTAACACTTTTATCTTTGCACCTGTATTCCATTTTCAAGCCACGTTTTATTCTATATTTTTATTATACACATCAATCGTTTTACTTCTAACTGCTTTATTCATCTTTCATTATTTTACTTTTCTTCTATCAGGATGCAGGTTTGTCTTGTGACAATGCTCTAGATATCTAGATATTAAAACTGTGGGTGCATTTTACGAGTGACAGTCATCTTCTTTGTACATGTAGTGGGTAGTAAGGAGCCTTTAACTGGTTTCGTTTACTCTGGTAAGTAGCTCAAGATTATGAACGGCGGAAGACAGGCTTAGAATCTTTGCCATAAGTATAAAATTTAATACTTTTCTCTTGTGTATTTGTATGTTTTTTCTAGAACATGTACTTATTGTTTAATATGTACTATGTGCTTATCAAAAGTTGTGATTTGTTACTTACATCGTTAAATGATTATAATTCAGGAAGAAAAGTTTGGAATGTCACAAGTACAATTTTGATGGGTTTTTTGGTTAGATAATCCTTGATTTGAGACCTGTACGTCATCACATTAAAGAACATTGACACCAGTTTAATATCACAACACACTGAAATAACAAAAGCAGTTCACCTCTAAGAATGAAGAATTTCCATTACCAAATTCAGAAGTGTTACTCTGAAAAGAAAGCCACTGTTCTGTGAATAATCAAAGAGACTCTTCCCTAAGTTAAAAATCACCTTTATTAAAACCTATAAAACTGTAATATTAACCTTTGTTGACTTGGTCTCTTTCATCATCAACCCCATTCAGCTTCAGTGGTAAGTTTCTTATAACATTAAAATTCGGGGTTCGAAATATTGCGGTGGACAGAGCTCAGATACACCATCGTGTAGCTACATGTTACAACAACAATAACAATAGATATCTTACTATTCTGAAAAATGTTTGATTTTTTCTCGAAGTTTATTACATCAAATGTGTCTGCAAGGAGTATAAGTATAGGCTAAAATAGCAAAATGAAGCAATTACTAATATATGAGAAACATGTAAATCACAATATGAATATATATGTGTATATATAACTTAAGGAATGCTTGTTTTTTATTAGTTTCTTTCACTACTTATAATGACAGTGGAGATCATAAATGATAGGGTGCTTTTCATATTTCTTGCAACACACTTTATTTCTTTGTCTCGTGTGACGGTGGGTACGCTTAAGAATGCATTAAAATTATAAAATATATTTCTATACTAGCTCAAACCACTGACAATGCTTTTCTCTGGCATTCAATTCACCAGATAGTAGTTTGTTAAGCCTAATTGTAAAAGTCATCCACTGGAAGTTAAAGCTATAATTTAGATATTTCTCTATATTGGAAGGTTTATAATTTTTATTTTTAATTTTCATAAGAAATATGTTTTCAAATGCAAGTATGAAGATAAAAATTAGTTTCTGTTTGCTCCTGCTTTTCGCTGCGTTTTGTATTTAACTTCTGAAAAGATTTTACTGACGGTATAGGCATAAATTGTAAGAAGAAGAAAAAACCTAGTTAAAATTTATTCTGCTATTAGAAATACACATTTATTGTAAAAATTACTTATTTCTCGTGTAGTTCTAAGTAACATTTATACTGTATTTTTGTTACAAATGATATACTTTGTTCGCTGACGGTTTGATGTCGTTAATGTTAACAACTAGTCAAAAACCTCACAAGGAAAGTTCATCTTTCAGTTTCGCTTCTTTCTTTATCATTACTAGCTTCTTTGTAACTTTTGGAGTATTACTGATTTTATTTATTATTTTTCTTTGAAATATAGTAAACTGTGAAGTTTGTAATTATCGCTGTGTCGGGTATCATTCAACAACAACAACATTAATCACAAAAGGTGCCAGTACCACTATTCAGTGATCAACGTTCCATCAGAAAATGTTTTATATAACAGAAGATCATATGCCTTATTGGCAGTGTTCGGTGCACAAGACTACATAATCGAGAGTCACATAATGTCTCATTTTTCTCTGGGAGGGAAGGTGAGAAGAGTGACAGTTAAATCCCACTAGTCCGTCATCATACCCCAAGAGTTGACCCGTCATAGTCAGGTGGTTAGGATGCTCAACTCGTAATCCGAGAGTCGCGGGTTGGAATATCCGTTAAACCAAACATGATCGCCCTTTCAGTTGTGGAGGCGATATAATGTAACGGTCAATACCACTATTCGTTAGCAGGTAAAAAGTAGATCAAGAGTTAGTAGTGGATGGTGATAACTAGCTGCCTTTCCATTAATTTTACACCACTAAATTAGGAACGACTAGCGCAGATAACCCTCGTGTAGCCTTGCGCGAAATTCAAAACAAACAAATAGCCCAGAGTTGACGGTGAGTGCCTTTTGATTGACTGTAGTCTTGAGTTATTAGACTACAGTCAGTCAAAAGGCACTCACCGCCAACTCTGATGGACATCTGCATTAGCCATCGTATGGATTTCTGTGAATATTTTTATAATAATTCAATCGGTATGCATAATTATTTGTCCGTGCGTATTTTCAATTTGACAATGCCTGTATTTGTAATTGGTTATTTGTATTATGTGTAGTGCTGTGTGACTTAAAACACGCACTTAAATAATTACTTCACCTATTTTAATCACAGGTAAAACTTTGTAAGTTTGATTTTAATAAAATTAAAACATTAAATACAACATTCAGATCATTCTGAAGAACAAGTGTTTAATGAAACTCATCAAGTTGAAAATGTAAGAACTGATTGAAGAAAGATCAGATTAAATGGTTACTGTACTTTCCGTTAAAAAGTGAAGTCTGTGATACGAACGCTAAATACATTATCAGTGGATTAGAGAATCAATAGTTGGAGAATTTGTACATTACCCACTAGGAAGTGAAGTACAATCTGTCTGGGGAGAAACTTAGCTTGTGACTGCACTAAAGTCGTTTATCCCCTACAAGCTGCTCAGCATATATGTGTTTTTGTGTTTTCTTATAGCAAAACCAAATTGGGCTATCAACTAAGTCCACCAAGGGAAATCGAGCCTCTGATTTCAGCGTTGTAAATCCGCAGACTTACTGCACTAGCAGTGGACGTTCAGCATATAAAAAAATAAATGTCTTAACACTCACTGACATCTTATTTAAAAACGAAAGAAATAATAATAAAAGTTATAAGATATAAAAACAGATATTAAATATTTGTCCATTAGTCTTAAAATTGCTTTGTCAAAAACACCACTTTTAAAATTAAAACCCCTACTGCGAAAGTAAAATAGTACAAATCATATTTAATAAAATACTGAAATCATTCCTACACGTGTTTTCTCATTTATTTTGTTGTTGCTCCCATTGGCACAGCGGTATGCCTATGGGCTCACACCACTAAAAACTGGGTTTCGATACCCGGAGCGGGCAAAGCACGGATAGCCCATTATATAGGTTTGTGCTTGTTTCCGAACAAACTGCGTCTTAGCAATGTGCCATCTGGCGGCATCACTCGTAGATATGAAGTAAAGTGATCTACTGGCCTCAAAGTAGAGATACCGCACGGTTGGCGCCGTTCTCTGACCTCCTACGTACTGTCATGGCCAGGTGGTTTAAGGCGTTCGACTCGTAATCTGAGGGTCGCGGGTTCGAATCCCCATCGTACCAAACATGGTTGCCTTTCAGTCGTGGGAGCGTTATAATTTAACGGTCAATCCCACTGTTCGTTAGTAAAAGGGTAGCCCAAGAGTTGGTGGTGGGTGGTGATGACTAGTTGCCTTCCCTCTAGTCTTACTCTGCTAAATTAGGGACGGCTAGCGCAGATAGCCCTCGAGTAGCTTTGTGCGAAATTCAAAAACAAACAAACGTACTGTCATTTATGTGCTTTTTATATACGAGAGCTACAAACCTTTTCCTTTCTCTGACGCTTTTATTAAAAGTTTGTGATAACTAATGATCAATACAATTTGTTCTAAAGAAGAAAGATTTTGTTGGTTCAGATTATTAAAGTGCGTAGATAGCAGTTTCAAACCCACAAACTATACCATATCCATACCAATATTACATCTAGCCATGTAGTTGGTCATTGATACAATGAATGCAAAAGTAAGAAGATTAATTAAACAATATTTTCTTCCAATCATATTAATACAAACATTATGAAGACCCTATAATACAATTGGTCTACTATGGTTGCACTTATAAAAAAATTTTAAAAATATCTGTTGTGCCAGAAAAATGGAAATAAGAAATATTTATAGTCAAAAGCACAACCTACCAACTGGTATTAAACACTTTAAGAGAGACATACAGTCTTAAAACCTAACGATTCTCATATACTTATTCATTGAAACATCAATGCCCGAAACAAATGGAAACAAGTAAAAAGTGCTCCACCTAAACAATATTTAAACAACCAACGTTCTCCACCACAGCGATCATCCCTAATCTATTACTTCAAAATTAAAAACAGTTCGCGCTGGTAGCCCTGGAGTAGAAGTGCACGACATTCACAAACAAACAAATCAATAATGAGATGTATAATTAATTAATATCTGAGATTGTTTTGACAATTAACAAATTTTGTCTTTAAAATATTTAAATAAATACTACGTAATGATATTGTACACAATTAATAGAGAAGAATCGAGTGACATTTGTGTTTGTCGTGTATGCTTCTAAAGTCCTAAATATTTTGTTCACTTTAATCGAGGGTATTCGTGACAGGTTCAGTAAAGAATAAACGCTCGATGAAGGGTCTTAATCTATTAAATATATCTATTAATTTATTTAGAATACACCAGAAGTAACGTAATGTTTGTAGCGATTGCTTAAAGCTCAATTAAAGTGTAAAAACACTGTCCTCTTACCATTAACGATGTTTAAGATTATTTGTTTCGATGATAAGGCCAAAAATTAAAAGATATTTCTCTCACTTTTTTGTCTAAAAGTTATACGTATAATATATGAGGCATAATAATACACCAAACATGCTCGCCCTTTCAGCCATGGGGGCGCTATTATTCGTTAGTAAAAGAGTAGCCAACAGTTGGTGATAATGATTAGCTATCTTCCCTCTAGTCACGAGAAATAGCATTTAGTAAATAATATAAAGTTATTAATGTTCGATAAAACTTTATTTCTCATGTTTTCTTATGTTTTAACACTGCACCGAAAGTTTTTTAAAATCTCATGTGAATCTTGCTTGAACAATTTTCAGCCTTTAGAGCCAAATATATTTATTTTTCCAACAGAAGACGTACCGTATGATTGATTAACTATGACATACCAGTTGCGCTATGATTGTTGCCATGACAATAAGTTAATAACATAGCTTCTTCTGAATGATTCCCCAGATTTCTCTTCTTCCACTTCAGAAATCAGTTAATCTAAACTATTTTTGAAATTAGATGATTTTATCTAGAAAATTTTATCATCAAAGTAAACATACCTGCAAGCAACACCATTTATTATACCGTGTATCAATTATTTAAGTGATTTATTAAAAAACAGTCTTGTACATTACCAACAATGCAAAGTTAAGTAGCAAATAACAATAAAAGTCTATCATTATTGTCAAATAAATAGTTCTTTTTTCTTACCAGATAAAAGTAATACCCTACACAATTTATTTGTTAAATATCTGCATCTGTTATTTGTATGTGATTTAAATTTATGTGAGATTTTTTAAAATATTTTGCTGAACTACATCAGGTTCATTTAGTCAATGGAAATAAGGCGTTTCCAACTGGTAGTATTGCCAGTGGTATATCGATGCGTCAAACTTTATAGCATTTCTTCAGATCAATCATTAACGGTTTGTTTTAAACCTTAATTGGTGACGCTACATGTAAGAGGTTTATTAGACTTCAACACATAGAGAAGCTTTAAGCTAGTACCTATTGTTTCTTTGAACTGTCTTCAATGACTATTTTACAAAAATAAGTTTTGTTTCAGAATTCGCATTCATCTACAAATTATTGCTGTTTACCTAATTGGCCTTCAGTCATAAGCGTCACAGAATTTAAAAAACTACAAATTGCTTGATAAACAAAAAGTTTTTTTTTTCGTTTTTGAATTTCGCGCAAAGCTACTCGAGGGCTATCTTTGCTAGCCATCCCTACTTTTGCAGTGTAAGACTAGAGGGAAGACAGCTAGTCATCACCACCCACCGCCAACTCTTGGGCTACTCTTTTACCAGCGAATAATGGGATTGACCGTAATATTATAACGCCCCCACGGCTGAAAGGGCGAGCATGTTTGGCGCGACGGGGATGCGAACCCGTGACCCTCAGATTACGAGTCGCACGCCTAAACCCACCTGGCCATGCTGGGCCTACAAAAAGTAGTCCAAACAATAACAACGTCTTCACGTAATAAAATTATATTTTCAAAGAAAAAATGTTATATATAAATAGGTTTCATTGGTGATTATATTAAATCATGATTTGGTTCTTAGTCTTCTACAAACATTCATTTTATGTTCAAGGAAAATAATATCTATAAAGAGTTCTATTTCCATCCAAAAATAAAAATCGGTATAATTAGTATTCTGCATTCTTCTACCAACAACATTCTTAGTTTCATTTACAAAAAGGTTTCATTCTATATTTTACTTCCTAGTTGCAAATTTGTTTAACTCTAAAAGTTAGAGTAAAATATAGTTTTCTTACGCAATGAGTTTACTTTGAATAATGGCATGTTTTAGTCAACTTCATACATCATAACTGCTGTAAATGTGAATAAATCAGAAATATATTTTTAAAATTATTTTATAAATTTAATTGAAACAGGAGAAACCAAAAATATATTTTAGAAACAGTGGTTGATATATTCATATATATCGACACCGCTCTTAGAAAGTTCGTACGAATACAATATTCGAATGTAACAAAAACGAAGCAAAACATCATGGTGCCTTCACTAATTCTATATCTAAATATTTACTTGTTTGTCTGTTTTAGCACAGAGCCACACATTGAATTATCTGCTCTTTATCACTAAAGGAAATCAAACCTTGAATTTTAGCATCATAAGTCCGTAAACCAAAAATAGAACGTTATAAACACTTCAGATAATTTTCCAGTTTAACTGTTTACAACCAGTTAAAACAAATAAACTATTTATAAAGTTTACAGAATATAATTTAATCTTAAGGTATTTGTTGTTATTATTTAGCTCAGAGACTTTATTTAATAATGTATAATTTAGAAAACTTTGTTAGAATGTTTAAGCTGTACAATTATTTGGACAATATTTCTAACGTTATGTAAACAGCTTTTTGTCTCTTACTTTGTTTTTAGCTGAACTGAAGAAATATTCAATATCACGACGCCTTATAAAGCTAAAAGAAGATAGTCTGATTTTTTTTGTCACTTAAAACACAATGGACTAAACTGTCAAATGAGAGACCCTTGTAGTTTAGGCATAGCTATCCCTATGTTTGAACTGCGGGCTACAGGGAAGACAACCAGGAGATAGCACCAGTCATCTTTAGCAGCTACTCTTAACCGAATAACGGGATGAACTCTTACCCTTATAACGCACCCATAGCAAACAGTAGGAATCGTGTTTCGTGGCACAGCACAACTTTTTTGAGTCCAAAATACTTATATCCCCAATAAGATAATCCAACCTGTAGTTACCGGTTAGGACAGAAGAAAGATGTAATATCGGTTTAAACATATTTCAATACAGTTTAATTTCTCCTTAACATGTATTAAAAAATTAGTTGTAACTACGAACATTGTTTATGAAATATTTAGCGGTCGTAACATTACACAAATTAAAACTAAAAATAACTTGCATTTCTGTATGACCTTCCAACAATGTTGTTAAAAGACAAAAATTTCCTGCTTGGTATAATAAATCACTTTCTCAGCTTGCCAGACTATTCAACTTACTTTGTAATTTTAAATCAAAGATAACATTTAGAAACTTACACAAATGCATTACCTATGTGGTTTCGATGTAATGTTAAATATTTCATTTTATAGTGTATTATTTGAAACATTAGTATTTTTATTTTTTGTAAACAAAAAACCTGTAATTATATTTTTTTTATGTATACTATATCAAAGCAGTCGAAATATATTTCTATACCACCTGGATCACCCTTCCCCTGGACAGAAGTTATATAAATTCGTGATTGATAAAATGTTAACTTTGGGCATGAAAACTTGCTTCCCTTTTAACTAATTGTAAAAAACGTAAAAACACTCATAAAAACTGCAAAATATAGAATTGGAAAACTCAAGTTTGCATGTATCTCCGCATGGACAAAATAAACATCCATGCTAAATTTGTTGAAAATCCATCAAAAGGGAAAAAAATGCCCCAAGCGGTACAGCGGTATGTCTGCTGACTCACACCGTTAGATACCGTGTTTTGATACCCGTGCTGGACAGAACACATATACCTCTTTGTGTAGCTTTGTGCTTAATTCCAAACAAACAAACAAAGGGGGAAAGTACTGGTAAAAAACTCTCATAAAACGTCAAAAAGTAAAACTGAAGACCAGTATGTATCAACCAGGTGACCGATGAACCTCCATGCCAAATGTGGTGAAGACCAGTATGTATCAACCAGGTGACCGATGAACCTCCATGCCAAATGTGGTGAAGACCAGTATGTATCAACCAGGTGACCGATGAACCTACATGCCAAATGTGGTGAAGACCAGTATGTATCAACCAGGTGACCGATGAACCTCCATGCCAAATGTGGTGAAGACCAGTATGTATCAACCAGGTGACCGATGAACCTACATGCCAAATGTGGTGAAGACCAGTATGTATCAACCAGGTGACCGATGAACCTCCATGCCAAATGTGGTGAAGACCAGTATGTATCAACCAGGTGGCCGATGAACCTCCATGCCAAATGTGGTGAAGACCAGTATGTATCAACCAGGTGACCGATGAACCTCCATGCCAAATGTGGTGAAGACCAGTATGTATCAACCAGGTGACCGATGAACCTCCATGCCAAATGTGGTGAAGACCAGTATGTATCAACCAGGTGACCGATGAACCTACATGCCAAATGTGGTGAAGACCAGTATGTATCAACCAGGTGACCGATGAACCTCCATGCCAAATGTGGTGAAGACCAGTATGTATCAACCAGGTGACCGATGAACCTACATGCCAAATGTGGTGAAGACCAGAATGTATCAACCAGGTGACCGATGAACCTCCATGCCAAATGTGGTGAAGACCAGTATGTATCAACCAGGTGACCGATGAACCTACATGCCAAATGTGGTGAAGACCAGAATGTATCAACCAGGTGACCGATGAACCTACATGCCAAATGTGGTGAAGACCAGAATGTATCAACCAGGTGACCGATGAACCTACATGCCAAATGTGGTGAAGACCAGAATGTATCAACCAGGTGACCGATGAACCTACATGCCAAATGTGGTGAAGACCAGTATGTATCAACCAGGTGACCGATGAACCTACATGCCAAATGTGGTGAAGACCAGTATGTATCAACCAGGTGACCGATGAACCTCCATGCCAAATGTGGTGAAGACCAGTATGTATCAACCAGGTGACCGATGAACCTCCATGCCAAATGTGGTGAAGACCAGTATGTATCAACCAGGTGACCGATGAACCTCCATGCCAAATGTGGTGAAGACCAGTATGTATCAACCAGGTGACCGATGAACCTCCATGCCAAATGTGGTGAAGATCAATTTATAGTAGATGAAGTAGTGGTAAAAATGCAAAATACGAAACTGAAAATTGGTATGTATTCCTGCATGAACCTAATAGATCTCCATATCAGTTCTAGTGAAGGTTCATTCATATCCTGCAAAGCAGTTGCATGCACTTATATATGCAACATACAGAACTATTATATTTATAAAGAAAATCACTTGTTCGGTAGGGCGTGTGTGTTTTCTTATTGCAAAGCTACATCGAGCTATCCGCTGAGTCAACCGAAGGAAATCGAACCCATGGTCGGTAGGAAGTAATAATAGTTGATAAAAAATCATTTTATTGGTATAACATTATCCAAAGCTTATGAAATGTATTTTAAAACAATAAACTGTCAAGTGGGTGGTGTTGCACAATTAAAATGTATAATTATTGCAACTTTCCATTTACTGTTAGATAAAACATAATGTACAAATATATAAGAGTATCTACTATTAACTCATGAAAATTGGTACAGCTCTTCACATCAACAAAAAAACTTGTGTGTAACTATAATTAACATAAAATCGATATATCATTAAAAAATAGACCAAATATATTCAAATGGCCGCTAAAATATACTAAGCAATATTTAAGCAGGGGCACAGCATGGCCAAGTGTGTTAAGGCATTCGACTCGTAATCTGAGGATCGCGGGTTCGAATCCCGGTCGCATCAAACATACCCTTTCAGCCGTTGGGACATTATAGTGTGACGGTCAATCCCACTATTCGTTGGTAAAAGAGTAGCCCAAGAGTTGGCGGTGGGTGGTGATGACTAGCTGTCTTCCCTCTAGTCTTACACTGCAAAAGTAGGGACGGCTATCAAAGATAGCCCTCGAGTAGCTTTGCGCGAAATTCAAAAACGAAAAAAAAACTTTCTGTTTATCAAGCAATTTATAGTTTTTTTAAATTCTGTGACGCTTATGACTGAAGGCCAATTAGGTAAACAGCAATAATTTGTAGATGAATGCGAATTCTGAAACAAAACTTATTTTGTAAAATAGTCATTGAAGACAGTTCAAAGAAACAATAGGTACTAGCTTAAAGCTTCTCTATGTGTTGAAGTCTAATAAACCTCTTACAGGTAGCGTCACCAATTAAGGTTTAAAACAAACCGTTAATGATTGATCTGAAGAAATGCTATAAAGTTTGAACGGAACGGCTAGCACAGATAGCCCTCAAGTAGCTTTGTGCGAATTTCCAAATGACAAATAACTTTAAGCAGAAATGGATACTAAAAGGGTTAAATACATCAGAACAAAATGTTATTTTGATATTTAATAAAACATCCTAATAGAGAAGAAATACATTAATAGTACAAAAAGTAAGAAAAACGTGTTTTAAATGAACATCTAAGGTAGCAGTGTTAGTCATTTCAAAGGGTTTAGTGAGAAACTACATCGCTTTTGTTATAGGTATGGTACTTACAAATCACTCAAAGAGCAAAAAAAAAACTAGCTTTGAATAAATTTATTTTGTTAGTTTAGAACTCTTTTTCTTCCAACTAAGTATTTTTGTTCAATTCGTTTGTGTGTAGTTAAGCATAATGCTACGAGTATCGATACCCAGTTTCTAGCATTGTCTGTCCGGAAATATACCGCTGTGCTTCTGAAAAGTTTTTTTTATTTCAGTATTTATTAAGTACGTAATTTAAATTTCAGTTTTTAATAACAAACTTATAAGAAACACTATAAACTTTTGCTATAATGAAAAAGAAAGTTGAATCCAAAGTTTTAAAATGCACAGTGATTTATTGCATAAAAAGCTAATTATCTACATGTTTGATTGAACATGTTTCATCAACTTCAGAAGATAAGAAAATCACAAATAATGTCAGTTATATAACCACGTAAATATACACTTTGCTTTTTGAACAGTGGCGCCACTTATGAAATTAATTTCCAGAAATTCAAACTATCACTGATTGCCTTACTAAAGCTGCATTTAGTCTATACCGAAAAACCAAACAATTACCACACACAATACATGGTAATCTAGCACACGAATAATAAGCTGCCGCTTAAGAAGATTATATATAAACACTAAAAACCCACGCGTCAAAACACAGATAAGCTCATTAAAAACAAAATAGGAAACGAAATAAAACAGTCAAAATAATATAAATATCATTCTCACTGCTCACAAATGAATGAAGATACAGATCCAAATTGGTTCTGAACACATTTGGAACACTACACATACAGTCAAAAATTCCTACAAAATGTATCTTACACTAAAACTCGAAAATAAAATAGTGTACATAAACAAAAAAGTAGCAGAAGTATTCAAGAAACAATCGAAAAACACATTTAAACCATAGGATGAACCAGATATAAACAGCCATTGGTTTCATACGGTCCCTGAGAATATACTGTAATAAAACACATACACACTAAGATTTCCAGCTAAAAATGATGAAGTAGGCAAAGTGACAAAGACAATTATAAAACCGAATTTATTACACCCATAAACAACTGGCATACAAGTTATCCTCCTTTGAAAGAGCTCTCAGGAGCTGTTTGACCACATTGTGCAACTTATTCCTACATTCAAGCTGTATCCCAATCCCTTGGAAGTTGGCAAATGTTCTTACGTTCTAAAATAAGGTAAGGCAGCAAATAAACTAGAGAGTTATCGTACAATCAGCTGTGTAGGCATAATTTTAGAAAGAATTATATGAAAGACAGCCGCCATACTAGCTCGCTCTAATTATTTTCTAATGACTTAAGAGTACTGTAATCTCCTTATCCCGTAGAGACTGACAAAAAATTGGTTGTTTTCTCACACTTTCTCAGGTTCATCCGATGTTTCCTTATACCTAACTTCATAGCAATAAGCTTTCAAAACGTGTTTTGTAATGAATAAAAAAAACGAAATATTTAGTTTAACGAAATATTTCTTCATCTGAATTTCTCCTTATTAATCGCTTCTTTTGCTTCATTTATTTTTTAAATAATTTGATTTAATGTGTTTATAGTTTTAACGAAATAAAAATAATGAATTATTTACTGCAGCCTCATTCACCATTATATTTCATTACTTATTCCGTTTACAAGGGCTTTTCTTAACGAAACGTCGAGTAACTTACGTATTTATTCTTTATAAATTGAAGAGCAATTTATAATTTTCGCTCATGTCTTTTGTCACATCTTATGAAAATTAATATGATACCTGCGTTCCCCTGAGAGGTTCAAAGGGTACCTTTGACCCACAGAGGTTACAGTGTATCAGTCAAGTTCCTCCATTATCGTTAACTACATATTATATATAGCTATCCCAAGGACTGTCTATATACAGAACGAACCTACTTAAGACACCAACCCATTTTAACTCACCACATGTGCCAAGTTTGGTGTGCAGTAAGTCTACGGATTTACAACGCTTAAACTGCGGGTTGGATTTCCCTCTGTGAACACAGCAGATAGTTTAATATGGCTCTGCCGTACGAAGACACACATACACATTATGTTTGGTCCGGTTATATTATAAGACGGACGAAAAACATAATTTGAAAACGTCATTTCTGGGATTCCAAGGGGGACATTAACACAACGTGCTCAATTTCTCTAAGTCATACAGGCTCTTAAAACTATTTTTATAATTAAAATATAACGTTCAATTACAGAACCTATTAAACATTCCACCTTCTTCATTCTTGAAAACTTCTAATACTGAGTTTGAGAATAGTCTTAAGTTTCACGTGTTTATGAATTACTAAATGGGTAATGCTGTCAGTTTAATAATAACAGCTGTAAGTCTAACGGAACATATAGTGTTTCGAGAAAAATGTTTTGTTTGTAGGCATAGTGATTGATTAGAATGATTGACTCCCAATATGAGGGTCGTGTGTTAGAGGCCCCGTTACACCAAACATGTCGCTCTTTCACCCGTGAAGGCGTTATAATGTTATGATCAATCCCACTGTTTGTTAGTGAAAGAGTAGCCTAAGAGTTGACGGTTGGTGATGATGACCAGCGGCCTTCCTTCTAGTCGCTCATCGCTAAATTACGGAAGACTAGCGCAGATAGCCTTCATGTAGGCTTTGTGCAAAATTCAAACCAAACTCTCGTTTGCAGCAAACCCATCTTTTAAAGTTGTGATTGATATATAAACGAATTTAAAAGTTCAAGGCAATTTTTGTAAGAAGTAAACGTTCTGAGATAAATACCTGTTTTTAATATACATGCTAGAAAATACTAGCGTTCAATAATAAAGGAAAATATGTTACTACAGCCTACGTATAATATTCAAAACATATTCATTGCTTTCTAGATCGTAATAATTTATCGCAATATTTTAATATATATTAATTTTTATGGTTTGCTGCCAGTTTCCACAAAATTGCAATCCGCACTTTGGGGTGGGAGTGTGTTAAAAGAGCGACACGCAAATTCAGGTATTCCGTCATACAAAATTTAACAGTGAAATGTATAGCAAGTTGCCTTCGATCTAAAGTATCAGTTAAAAATTAGGGCTCAACCTTCACAGGTATCTCATATGTAACTGTGCACAAAATTCTGAAACAAACAAAAATAATTATTATTATTTTTCTTCATTATGCACATTTATTATTTGTTGTAATATGATTTTTCCTTTTTGAAGAATTTAATCTGTCTTCTAGGCGCTCCAGAATATTTTTCTAATACCATTACTCCGTCTTTGGTAACGTGCTCATAACATTATTGCAAGGGAAAGAATTAACGTGTATAAATATATATTTATTTATGATTAATGTGTAACATTTAATAGTATACACTAACAACTTTTTCTTATCACAACACTGGTTCTTATATTTACGACAAATGTTTTACCCGTTCTAGTACTAGTTCAGTAGAAGTGTTTACAGTTTTTATCTAACAATGTATCTCAACATCATGCACACATGTGTAGGTTGCGCTTTTTCACCAATATTTTATTCATCGCCTAATTTAAAAAAATAGTGCCGCACTTTTTTCCTCCGCTAATCAAACGAACCTCTCTTCCATAACAAACACTGAAAAGCAGAAGTTACTTTGCATGGTACATGCACGCAGAAGAAATACTAGAAATCGCTAAGATTTCTGAAGAAACTAGAATGGTTGTCTTTCGATCACTCTGGCTGTAGCTTACAGAATGCGACAACCTGTTCGTTCATAATAACTTGGAGTAAAACTATTCCACGTCAGCCTACGAATTTCATGAAGCGAGTGAATGAGTGATAGCGTAATAATTACCCTGGAAGATGCATCTCCTCTTATTGCTATTATTGCGTAGGCGTTAGTTGTTTTTTGAATGTTGAGATTTTTTTACCTGACCTTCCTGGGTATTTAACATCAATACCCAAATACCGACACAGTGAAACTTGTATTCACTAGCTAGTTTTATATACATCACAGATGATTTCGTTTTGTATATACACTGAATTCTTAATAACAGTTTATGTTCACCGGCTAAAACGTTAACCACAGTCATAAAGGTTTTACAGTAAAGAAATTATTTGTTGTTATCTCGTCCTTTAATATCAAATTATCCAACTTTAATACAATAAAGAACTACTTTATTTGACGCATCACCAACTACGTGTAAAGCTAAACGAAATATAGTTCTCATTTCTAACAGCTGAAACCATGTAAATCTTCCAGAGGAAAAAATCGTCATACAGTTCTGGTATTCAGTAGTGTTTTACACTTTCGCTCTAGCGTTTCTCATACATGAGTGACGTGATTTGACGGTAATGTACCGCGTCACTTACATATGACTGACGTACGTTATGTTGTTTAATCCTGTCACACAGTCGTAATTCACAGTACTTTAAATTTGTGAGGGCTATTTGAGTCTGTTTCGCAAGGCTTATTCTGAAGCTTTTGTTATAGTTTTAAAATAATGTTTAGGGAGCAAAATAGTTACTTGTTCATAATACAAAAAAGTGATTATATGAGTGTGTGTGTATATATATATATTACAAAACAAACATTTGAATTGTACATCCTTGTTGAAAATAATGATTTTGTTGTTTATTATTGCTTAACTCAGTTATTTATTACAAAAATAAAATATACCTCTTGTTAAAAGAAACACAATGTAAATGACATGATCTTAGAAATAAATGGATTTTCATAGAGATCCATGTCACTTTGAAATTGACAAAAACCATAGTTATACCTAATAACCATAAATCTGGCAAAAAATACTTTTCAGTATAAAAAAGTATGTTCGGCTAAAGCGAAATTCCACAAATATGGCCTTGGGAATGAATGTGTAAATCGCTTATTCCACTTGAAATCAATTACTTTGACAAACTTTGTTTTTGTTGGTTTTTATTTTAAAATCAAATAAAAAATAGAAAACTCTACTTGTTTTAAAATCAACCTAAGATAAATTTGAAGTAAATATAACATGAGAACAGAAGAACATTCCAAAACTTTAATGGCTTTAAGTATCCATTCATACAAAAAAAATGGTTCTTTCACTGGATGCCCCAGCAATAAAGTTGAGTGTTTATAATTCTAAAATTCTAGGTCCAATTTCCACAGATGCACAGCACAGTTAGCACATTTTGTAGCATTATTAAAAGTAATTACAGGGTTTATTGTACCAATTTTTATGTTTTAAATGACCTAGCCTCATTCATCACGATAAGTTTACACCTTTGTTTTTGTTATAAACGTTTGTATGAAAGAAATTATAAGAATTTATCCTGAGATAATGGGTTTATTCTTGCCTATCTTAAATAGTATTGATGCATATAGTAAAATAAAACCTTTAAAAGCCAATTATAATAGTGAGTTATTGATCAATTCTTCTACACATAACTGATGTTCTTTGTATCATATAATACTGGAGTATAATTCAGACTAACTCCGTCATGAAAAGATCAAAGTGACACATAATGATAATCAATCATACTAATGCTAATCGAGCATACATGTATAGAATTACTGTTGCCTAGACAACAGCACCATTGTGGAAAAATATTTTGCCAAGATTATTCCAGCTGGCCATTTAATGCTTACCGCCTAGCACAAGATAAAAAGGTCAGTGACAGTCTTGTAAAATATAGCTTTATCCGTAACATTTGAAGTTATAAACTTATTACAAATCCATTCTAAAAGAATAAATTATTTTTATATTATTGTGCAGATGATAAATTACTTTGGTTTGGCGTGTTATGAATTTCGCGAAAAACTACGCGAAGACTATCTATGTTAGCCATCCCTAGTTAGCAATGAAAGAATAAGGGAAGGCAGTTAATTATCACCACCTACCACCAGCTCTTGGACTACTCTTTTCACCAGCAAATAGTGGGACTTACTGTTACATTATATCGCCCCCACGGCTGAAAGGACGTGCATATTTGGTGAGATAGGATTCGAACCTATGATATATAGATTGCGAGTAGAGCGCCCTACCCATCTGGCTATAGTAGGCCTCAAGAAAGTAATTGTGCCAACATCATCTGGTATTCCCAGATGGTCACTCTTCTAAGTACTAATCAGGCCAGACATTGAGAGTCTTCTAAGATCAGCCGATACCTGGATGTTAACAGTGAGAATGATGACCAATAAATTAGTAATGACCTAAAAGGTTTTGTAATCTATATATATAGATTCTTATTGACAAAATTATGTAAAAAATAATTAATTAAATGCTAATTTAAATGTTTTTCAAGCCTTTAAGTTTACAAGACTCAGATTCATGGTTAAAGAGCTCTGAGTGTAATTTTAAAACATATTTTGTGAAAGAATATTTAATTTCCAATCACATGTCACTGTAAAACTTGTAAGCATTCATTCTGATGTCACCTTTGCATATATGGTTTAGTTTAACAGTTTTGAAACAAAGATGAAACAAAATATGTATGTTTGATACAATTTAAAAAAAACAACAGATATGTCACATCAGTAGGAAGTCTTTGTCCGCGCAATTGTAACAAACTAATCAATCCGATGGCAAAAGTTACACACAATAAAACAAAGAAAATATCAAAGTTGAGCAGAATAAAGCATAGTAATATAATATGGAAGGCTATGAAAAAGTTTCGAAACTAAAACTGAGAAATATGGAATGAAACTTAGATTGGAAAATATAGTAAAACACGAAAATAATAAAAAGAACAGAAAACAATAAAAACATATACATAGATATACTAGTTCTACAATAAAAAATAACAGAAAACCACAGAAAAGTAAACAAGACTGTTAAAACCAATCTTTATAAAACACCATGAAATAAAAGCAACAGAAAAGCTACTCAAGGAAATCAGGTGTTGAAAAACCAATAATTGCAATAAAACGGGAAGAAGAGGACTTATTAAAGCAGAAAAAGTAACAGAGCATAGGAAAGAATTACATGTACAAAAACTTGTATTAAATAGAAATAAAACACAAAGAATCAAATTAAAATTCACTATTTGTGTTTAAACTGCCTTCTAGCTATAATAAATCTTTCTTCTTCTTTTATATTTTTGAACAGTTTTTATGCCTGAAATTGTTAGTTTTATATTATAGCATTGACAAACTAAACACTTTATTTATCATAAGATTGTTTCATTCAAAATAGTATCACATGTTCTCATCTTTACTCATTTTCTTATACTGAAGAAGATTTTATTTCATTGACGGTCAAGTCAATCTTAAAAAAAAATTAAAGTAATAACCTTAGAATTAAATCTTACGAAAGCTGAGATTCGTTTTAAATATTATCTTACTAATGAAAAAAGATACGAAATCATCACAAAATAGCCTTCCTTCTAACAGCATTCATATTGTCGTTGTTGTGTAGTTACATGGGCCTATGAATTTAAACTTTATAAAAGGTTTTTTTGAGTTTCAAAAGCGGTTTCTCCATAATTCATCAACACAGATTTTGAAAATAATATTTTTTTTCTATCACGTAAGGATTTTTTTACACATCGGGAAGAAAAAACAAACTCTTATTTAAATAAAATTATTATTTTGTTTACCATAATGGACATATTTATTATTATGCTTGGGTTCTGGAACGATCGACAAGACTCTCACATCACGATTGGTCTAGACCAGGGGTGTGCAACAGGCGGCCCGCGGGCCACAACCCGGCCCGCCAAGCCATTTAGTGTGGCCCTAGTTGTTGTAATCTAACCATGTGGCCTGATCTGTAATCCAACGCAAATGGAATATTTTTAAAAGCATCGATCCTACGGGATTCCCAGGCTTCGACTCGACAAACTTCTAAAATTATCTTTGCTAGAGAGGAGTAGGCTGAATTCGATTGGTCGGCCTCCTTAGGGCATGAATAGGTGACGTGCACTAGCACTATTGTCTACGACTCAACGTCATGTCCTGAACCTCGCCTTCGCCCGCTGGCGACAATTTTCCCTAACCTCTGCTGTCCGTCATTCATTATTGGTGAAAATTTTATTACCTTTTACAGTTACTACAAGAGATTGAAGGTAAATTGATTATTATTTAGCATATTGTTGTGACTTTACTGAATTTATTAAAATTTTGCTTTCAGATGCATCTGATTCTATGTACAGTGTGACCTCGTTATTCGCGGGGTTACGTTCTTTACCCTCCGCGAATAGCGAAAACCGCGAATATTGGACGCAGTTTTAAAACGTATATGTATGCGATTATATACTATATGAAATGCTTCCCAAACACTAATGATACTTATACTCATTGATGCAGTAATAATGTAGCAATATTGCATACTGTTATGTATTTCACTAAATTGTACCGTGCGTTACCGGGCTGTGCTTTGCCGTTTGCGTTGTTGGGGAAGCTGAGGCAGTCAGCCAATAGCAGTCAATCTTGTTTGGTGAAGACGACAATTGATAAAACGGCTTGATTGAGTAAATACAACAGAAATCTCCTCGAAAAGCCCTTTCAGTCTCTGTGACCTACAAAACGCAGTTCGCGCATAACCCGCGAATATGCGGGGCCGCGAATGGCGAACCGCGAATAGGCGAGGTCACACTGTATTTTGCTATTCTCAATTAATTTAAGTACCGGAAGGCTATGATCAGGATGCCAATTTAGAAACATGTGTTTCTGTCCATAAGAGGTTCCATGTGTAAATAAATTCTATGTTTTTTTCTACTTTGCTATTTTCGTGAGAATAATTTTTGTTTTGATTTCAGGGCTAGTAAAATGTCAGCAGTTAAGAAACGAAAAATTGATGATGAGGGAAGGTTATTCAACAGTGAATGGTGCACAAAATATCTTGTTGTCCCACATAATCAAGGTGTTGTCTGCCTCGTCTGTCAAACTACAATTGCAGTCATGAAAGAGTACAATATTAAGCGACATTACGCAACAAAGCACTCCTCCCAGTTTGATGAAATTGTTGGTCAGGCACGAAAGGACAAAATTGAACATTTAAAACATCCATTGAAAAGCAACAAGGTGTTTTACCACTTTCAAGAAAAATTCAGAACTGGTGACAAAACTGAGTTTTAAGCTTTGTGAATGTATGGCAGAAAAGGGAAAGCCTTTCAGTGATGGAGAATTTATTAAAATTGTTTAACAATATTCACAGAATATGCATGTCCAGAGAAAAAATATTTGGTGGAGCAAACTAGCCTTTCCCGCTTTACTGTCTCACGCAGGACAAAAGATCTTTCAGAGGACATCAAAGAAACTTTGAAAGAGAGATTGAATTCGTGTGAAGCTTTCAGTCTGGCTTTGGATGAAAGCACTGATATCAATGACACATCCCAACTTGTCATTTTCATCAGAGCTGTTACTGCAGGCTTTGATGTTTTCGAAGAGTTTTAGATATGGCAAGCCTTTCTTCCACAACCACAGGACAGGATATTTGTGAACAAGTGCTTAAGGTTGTAGAAAAGTTTGAACTGAATCCTTATAAATTATGTGGTGTTACAACAGATGGTGCTCCTTCCATGACAGGTAGGACAAATGGATTCACCAAGAAATTTCTAACTGCAATTGGAGCACAAGACGTAGTTGTAAGCCATTGCATTATTCACCAAGAGAGCTTGTGCACCAAAGTTCTGGATTTTGCAGAAGTCATGAAAAATGTCGTCCAATGCGTAAATTATATTCGAACACGAGGATTAAATCATCGACAATTTAAAACTTTTTTAGATGAGCTGGACAGTGAGTATTCAGATGTTTTGTACTTCTCTGCTGTACGTTGGCTTAGTAGAGCTGCTACTTTGAAGAGATTCTGGAATCTGCGAGAGGAGATTAAGTTCTTCATGGAGAGCAAACGTCAGAATGTGGACTTCTTGAGCAATGAGAACTGGCTGAATGACTTAGCATTCCTCACAGACATTACACAGCATCTGTCTGATTTAAACTTAAAACTACAAGGGAAAAGTCAACTTGTGAATAAGTTGTTTGAGCATATTTGTGCTTTTGAGAAGAAATTGGAACTTTTCAGGTTCAGTTGAGAAGAGCCATATTGACCCATTTTACATGTCTTGCAACCAGGAAACTGGAATTTCCTAATCTGGATTGCACCAAATATGGAACCAGTGTACAAAAGCTGCGTGATGAGTTTGCAAACAGATTTCCAGATTTCAGACAAACTGAAATTAGATTGAAATTGTTCGCTCAACCTTTTGATTTGGCAGTGGAAGACAGTCCTGATGATTGCCAAATGGAACTCATTGAACTGCAGGCTGACATGGACACTAAAAGGAAATTCTCTGAAAACAGTTTGCTAGACTTTTACAAACTCTGTGTACGTGAAAAGTTTCCCAATTTGTCCCGTCATGCACAAAGAATTGCCTCCCTTTTTGGTAGCACCTACTGCTGTGAGCAATTTTTCTCCAAAATGAAGCTCATCAAAACCAAATGTAGAAGTCAGCTGACTGATGAACATTTGACCAGTCAGTTAAGAGTGGCAACCACTTCTGTCAAAGCTGATATTGACAAGCTCTGCAAGGACTCTAAATTTCAAGTGTCGCACTAAAATGATCACTCATGCAAAATATAAAATATTATTGCTTGCATTTTGAGAATTTTTTTTAATTTATTGTGCATGTACACGAATAAGCTTGTTTTTTAAGTGGCCCCGCTTGATTGATGAAGTTGGTTATATGGCCCACCGACGAAAAATGTTGCACACCCCTGGTCTAGACTCTAGATAACCTTATAGCCAGTGGTTGTCAACATTTTAAGCATAACAGAGTATGACTCGCTTTCAATGAAAATGGTTCACTTGTATTAAAACACGTGACGTTTTGTGAAAAATCTGTACTTGATGGGGAAAAAATTGATATTGTTTTTGAATTCAGCATACCAGAGTTACTGTAGAACATGTAAAAAATTCAAGACAATAAAACCATCGCAGACTTGAGTTATCAACAGTGAACAAAACCATTACACGTACAAGTACAAGAATGAGGAAATGTATTAAATAATTTAATAAAAATAATTTGTATTCTTTACGATTTTGTTACATTTTCAGTGCAAAAAATGCACAATACGCTATCTACGCTGATCTACATGGGTTTCAAATTTTAGGGTTATAAGCTCTCAAGCTCACCACTGAGCCATTAGGTGATCATATCCTTCTTAACCTATATCTCTTTGCACGAAACAACTCTTCCAAAATTATTTTTCCATAATAGTAATACATTATATATTACTAGAAGTAAGTTTCAAACATCATATTTTTATATCCAACCGTTCCTTTTCTCACTGATCTTGTAAATGAGGCCCGATATGGCCAAGTGAGTTAAGACGTTCGACTCGTAATCTGAGGGTCGCGAATTCGAATCCCCGTCGCACCAAACATGCTCGCCCTTTCAGCCGCGGGTCGTTGTAATGTAACAGTCAGTCCTACTATTCTTTGGTAAAAGAGTAGCCCAAGAGTTGGTGGTTGGTGGTGATGACTAGCTGCATTCCCTGTTGTCTTACACTGCTAAATTAGGGACGGTTAGCAAAGATAGCCCTCGAGTAGCTTTGCGCGAAATTCAAAAAACAAACAAACAAACTTGTAAATGATCATACATTAACAACATATATAAAATTTAACAAATGTCGATTTCACATCTTGTCTGTGAGTCAGAGACACATGTCGATTCCCACACAAAGCTTTCTTGTGCTTTCTTTTACAAACTCTGGTTAGAGATCTGAACTCCTTGCGAAATCTGGAGTCTGCATTACTCACCTGCGTGGCTGAATTTGCGCTACAGTTTCCAAAACGTGAAGAAATACAGCCAACACCCCTTCAAAAATCCCACATAAAATACGGTAGTAACCACATACATTGCGCCTTACAAAATCTGGCTCCTCGGGGTCTATAAAGTCGTTTTCTCCGCTTCTTTTCGTCAGTTCTGTCGATAGAGATGGTAAGGAAGGCTCAACAAAGCTTACTTGCCGCTGTAAAGTGGGTGGCTAGTGTAGGACCTACCTAAACATGAACACTTCTGCTATATTACGCAAGAGTAATACAGCTTGACCAACTTCTTAAATTCCGTAACTTCGTAATGTAACACGAGTCTACTGCTGCTAATGAAACTGGACATGAAAAAAGTTTTCAGAGGCATTGTGACTATTAAATAATAAACAAATGGCCCCAATCCGTCATTATGTTTTTCACTGAATAATTGAGCTCTCAAAGTACAGATAAATGATTACATATGACTATGTATGATGTAGGTCAGCCGGTTTGTTGAGTTCTGGTACTGAACGTAACGTGTCGTCGGTGCCTATAAACAACTTAGTTTCGCGCAAAGCCACTCGAGGGCTATCTGCGTTAGCGGTCCCTAATTTAGCAGTGTAAGACTAGAGGGAAGGCAGCTAGTCATCACCACCCACCGCCAACTCTTGAACTACTCTTTTACCAACGAATAGTGGGATTGACCATAACATTATAACGCCCCCCACGGCTAAAAGGGCGAGCATGTTTGGTGTGACGGGGATTCGAACCCGCGATCCTCAGATTGCGAGTCGAGTGCCTT
Source organism: Tachypleus tridentatus (assembly GCF_004210375.1). Lineage (NCBI taxonomy): Eukaryota > Metazoa > Arthropoda > Merostomata > Xiphosura > Limulidae > Tachypleus > Tachypleus tridentatus. Next base: position 58,348,362 of record NC_134834.1, on the reverse strand, counting down.
AACCCACTTGGCCATGCCGGGCCCTCAGCAGATAGTCCGATGGGGCTTTGCTATAAGAAAACACACACACACGCACACATACATACATACATACACACACTGCAAAGTCCCCCGCTAGTACGACAGTAAGTCTACGGATTTACAACGTTAAAATCAGGGGGTTCGATTACCAACGAATAGTGGGATTGACCGTCTTATAATAACGCCCCCACGACTGAAAGGGCGAGCATGTTTTGGTGATACCGGGATTCGAACCCGCGATCTTCGGATTACGAGTCGAACACCTTAACACGCTTGTCCATGCCGGGCCCCTAAACAACTTGAAGTTAATTTTATTAATAGTCTTTATTTTTTAACCAATAGAGGGAGGATGATGAATAATGTACTTTCAGTTTAATTGGAATACAAACAGAATACATCATAAACTATTATTCCACTATCCATCCAAATATTTCTTTCCTCAATAGATCCTGCTGAGAATGCTGTAGAATGAAAATATAAAAAATAGCGTATTGGTAGAATTCGAGATTATTGATTCCTTCAAAGTTATTAAAAATACATTGCTTATTGTTCTTCAGGAGACATTGTACTTTGTTAGCTTTCGACTATGTTTGTTTTTCTTTACACTTAAATATGAACAAGTATAGTCTTTTATTATTATTATAATCTTTGTTCGCTGTCAGATCTTTCTAATAATAAACATGTTTTGTTGATTTATTTGTTTAGAGTTACACAAGGGCTACCTGTCCTAATTTTGAATTAATAGACTAGATGGTAAGCAACCATCATAATTAACAACATCCATGAGCGACTATTAACTGACCAAATAATAGCATTTGATCGTCACTCTTACAATGCACTTACGGCTCCAAAGTTCAGCGCATGTTTTTGCGGCAATGGGACATGAACCATAAATATTCGCATACACGATAATCACTAGGCCACATTCGGTTTCAAACATTACGAAGAAAATTTAAGTTTGACTAAGTTACTTTGATAATAGTGAGAAGCAAGTTTTTCTGATGTTAACCTATTAAAAACTAGGATATCCCTTGTACTTAACGGCATTAGAAAATAAAAGAATATAGATCAACTTAGAACACTGACTATTCAGCAGTAGCACGTAAAGTGTAGAGTTTGTAACAGATAAGGATCCATCAGCACAAAGTATAGTGACAAATGACATCTACGTGTTGAGGTAAAACTGAGGAATATAATCAAGGATCTTCGTCTTGGAAAGCAACGCTGATACAAAGACAGAAACGTTGTATCCGTTCTAAATACAAAATTTACTGTAACTGCTAATAAAAATATTGTTGCTTGTTTGTTGTTTTTAGGTCTACTTTTACGACCAGCGACTTCAACCTGCTCAACAATATTTTTAGTACGCTTCATTGTGCACCTCTCTGTTATACTGTTATATTTTTATATTCAATTCGATTTCTACAATATCGTAACTTGTAACGTTCATAGACCCTGAAATGTCGGATAGAATAAATGAATCTTTATTTAAATTTGTTAGTCATCTTCATTGAGAATGATTTCATAGATTTCTGTTATAACTTGAACAATTAGACACTTTAAACAAGAGTAATATGCAAAACAATATACCATTCCTTACACGAAGCACAACCTATGTTGTTGGGTGGCAAAAAATACAAGTTAGTGAAATACATTTTCAAGTGATTCAATTTTGTTTGTCTGTTCAGAATGTTTGTTGAAGTAACTCATAAAAATTTAAATAACTAAGTATATATTAACTCGAGAAACAGTAATGTTGATTGATGTTAATAATACTGAAAGTTTAGTGAATCACACAGTATAAGTTAAAAACAAAGTGTTGAGTGTGGAACGTATAATGTTGACTGATGTTAAGAAAACAAATTATCAACAATATATGTATATTAAGTCAGCCACCTATAGTTTAACGTTACGGTAATAATGCACGTTAGTAACAAAATATCAGTTCAGTTACTAGAACATAATTTTATCATTACAGTTACGTTCGATGCAAGAAATAAAATAAAAAAGCAAACGTTCATATTATCAACCTGCATAATCTATGACTAATGTAAATAATACACGTTGGTAATTATGTTCTAAGTCAGAAACATATATTCCACTCTTTATAATGTTGGTTTATAAAAACGATACACCCTAATAACCAAGAGTCAGAACCGGCATGGCCAGGTGGTTAAGGCGCTAGATTCGTAATGTGAAAGTCGCGTGTTCGAATCCCTCTCACACCAAACATGTACTTCCTTTCAGTCGTGGGGGCGTTATAATGTTACAGTCAATCTCATTCTTCGTTGGTAAAAGAGTAGACTAAAAGTTAGCGGTGGTTAGTTAGGACTAGCTGCTTTACCTCTAGTCTTGGACTGCTAAATTAAGGAGAGCTAACGCAGATAGTTCTCGTGTAGCTTTGAGCGAAATTTAAAAACAAACGAAGAGTCAAATTAGCGATTTATATTCCACAATTTATAATTTTTTGTTAATAAAACTATTAATTACATGCGAAAATGAATATACAGCTTTCCATGTACAAATAATTTGTATGGAGCTTCCAAAACGATATATCATTCTTAGATTTTCATTATTATTATTATTTGAGTACATATTCATTTGTTTAAGTAACATTGGTCTAAAATAATATTATTTTTGGTTGATCGTTATGATCAACTGAACTACAAGACAAGTTTACTGTATCGGAAAAAAGCGTTATTAATGAAATAAATAGCAGTATACACAAAATAACAGTTAAATATTGGAATGAATGATTTGTTATTTTAAATTACAAGCAATCCTCTTATGTTCATAGGAAAAATATAAGTTATGACACTGTTTTTCATCCTATAAGAGTTGAAAATATTATTTATCATTCTAATCAAAAGGATGAAGTTTTATATAAAAAGTGAAAGCAAACATGCTGACATCATTTGTGATATAGGAAACAAAACTAACTTACTTGATAAGTTATAATTTAAAATATTTTTGCAAGAAGGAAAACACGTGCTGACACCACACACAAAAAACGCGGGTTTAAGCCACTTCTTCTGCTACGTACCACATCAAAGTTTGTGCAGTCTTGTGCTAAGGGCAGGCAGACTACCAGCTGATGCAGACAGCACACAAGCTACACGAGCTGTGATGTCCGTATTGATCGGTGTTCCTTCTGTGCGTAATTATACCTTTGTCAATAATCCATGATACAAGCGGGATAAATGAAGAAGGGGGGAAGATTACTAGATATTTTATATCACAAGAAAATCATGATAACACAGGAACTGAATTGGAAATTTCCAAAATTCAGATTATTACAGTTATTTTCTAAAAACATGTAAAATTGTCCTCATCTTATGTAACGACTTTATAATTTCCACAAATATATATAATTAATTAGTTTCTTAGAAATAATGACAAAAATTTAATTACTTAAATATATCAATATTTCTGGGTGAAAGAGTGAAATAGATGAAAAGTGTTATATATTTTAGTGACATATATATTTTAGTGGTCAGCTTTTAACTTTTACTTTTCCTTGTTTAGAACTGTAAACAAGACAGAATATTAAGTCACAATATTATACTATTTATGCATTTTTATACGAAGGGCGTTTTTGAGTGGATTTCACTTTATTTTAGGCTAGTTGAAAACGTAGCAATGTTTTCAAAGTGTGGATAAGAGAATCAGTTTATTTTTATTATTATCACGTATACTTAGGTGGAATTTTATCTCTGGATTTTTAAAGCTTAGCTTATTTAAAGATCTTTCATCTTGTAGATATGTACATTTGCACAAGACAAAATCACGATTCAGCCCTGCATAAATTAGGCAGGTTACAGATTTTTTTTTTCATTTATCATTTCCTCCACTAGGATCCCACTGTAAGCCTCTACAGAGAAGCCACCCATTGAAGACGTATAAACAAATTCAACCTACAGATACGTATCAAATTTCCCATTTTATCATATTGACTAAAAAGTACAATAAAACTTATCAATCACTATATGTACCTGGTAAGCAGATTTAAAAGCATATAGTTAGACCCTCAGCTTGTGATTAAATTTTCTTCATTTAGCTATATGTATCGAACAGTCTTACATCAATAATGTTTTCATTTAATGTCTTCTGTGTCTAATTATGTGTGGTAATGGTTCATTAATGTTATGGTGTGAGAGAAGTCGTATTTATAGTTTATGTCAATAACGTAACTGGTTTATATGTGACGTCTCAATGCTTATTAAACAAGTAATTAGTTTGTGTTCAACACTAATCTAGTCACATTATATACATACTAGTCATAATGGATATTTTTTTAAAAATTAAATCAGTCACAATGCTTTAAAGTCTGCCATTGTTATACCACCTTATAACTTGTACATTTAGAATTCTTTTAAATAGTCGGTTCCTGATTTTAGAAAGAAAACGAGATTTTATGGTTGACTTGTAAAACATAGCAATATAGGAGAATGAGTCTTTAAAGATACACCAGTCATGAACGTTAAGACTTTGCAACTGCTTGAGCTAGTTGTTGGTTAACAAAGACTTTCAAGAAAAGACCCAAGCTCGAGCGCTTTCGAATAGTTGACTAGACTCGACAACTCTTTAACTGGTTTGGTTTGTTTTGAATTTCGCGCAAAGCTACTCGATGGCTATCTGCGATAGCCGTCCCTAATTTAGCAGTTTAAAACTAGAGGGAAGGCAGATAGTCATCACCACCCACCGCCAACTCTTGGGCAACGAATAGTGGGATTGACTGTCACATTATAACTTCCCCCACAGCTGAAAGAGCGAGCATGTTTGGTGTGATGGGAATTCGAATCCGCGACCTTTATATTACGACTTGAGTGCCTTAACCATCTGGCCATGCCGGGTCCTCTTTAACTGAAGAAGAATAGTCAGTTATTTGAAAACACTCGAGTTTTGAATATATTTTTCAAGATTCATTACACCTTTTATGTGTGATGTCTCTTATATTGGTTAGTAATCTAAGTTTAATTCTGTCTGCGCACTTGCCACCCGTCGATGAAAAGAAAGTCTACCTCAGGCTTCCTGTTAGTGTTTGGTTGAGGTCCAGAATAGATGTTTGTTCTAGAGCTTTGATGTCTTTCTGTTTTAAAAATTGTCTTTCTTTACACTTGATGTATTCAGTTACAGTTTCATGAAGTCGATTTATATTTCCCTATATTTCTCTCAGCCTCACATAGTATTTCAGTTTACTAAAGCTCTTTTTTTTGTTCTATCATTCACCTAAATTTTGTTGTTTAGGAATAGTAAGATGTATGAAATGAGGTTTATTATTTTATTTACCTTCTTTCTTTTTCTTCTACACAAACACATTTAATATAATATATCATGTTCCTGAATAATCTGTCGTTCAGCGATTTTTATTTATTGTGTATGGGTAACTCTTGCCCCCCGCTAGTGCAGCGGTATGTCTAGGGATTTACAACGCTAAAATCAGGGGGTTTGATTTCCCTCAGTGGGCTCACCATATAGCCCAATGTGTCTTTGCTATAAGAAAAATACACTCGGTAACTCTTACATCTAAATATCACAGCTGAATAAATAAGTTGTAACATTAAAATCGACAATAATAAATTTTGGTCTTGACACTAAGGTGGTTAAAGTGTTTAGTTTGTTGCACTGAAATTTGTCACAGTGAAGGCTGTTATTGAAAAGAAGGATATCCAGAATTTGTTAATATGTCTAATTGTGTTATCAGATAGTTTAATCTAGTTTCTTGTATCTATCTGTTTCTCATATGTAATTCACTTCCTACTGCTCCAGCGTTTTTCCATTATATTGCATGGAATTCTTATGTTGTTGTAGTTTATGTCTTTTAAGTTCCTGAATTACGATTGTTTTTGTTTCCCCAATGTATTAGAGCCTGCATTAACAAACAGTGTTGTAAGAGGTATTCTTATTCTTCATTAGGCTGTTTGGTTAAAAAAAGTAAAAACGCTAAGCCATGGGCACACACATACACAAATATTCAACTAAACTCTAGATGCGTGGAAACTTAAGTGATCACTTTAGCTACTAATCATGACAAATATTGATATCCAATCGTGACGTATTTACCATCAGCACTTAATGACAGTACGTATGTATATATATAGTTTGTTCCAAAGACTAGACACTGTTAATGATTTTTTTTAACAACAAACTGCCCATAGCATATATTTAGGTATATGTTGTAGTTTAAAACTAATTATAATTAATATAACTATTAATTTATCTATTTCGGATTCAGAATCAGTGTTGTGTAAGCAGCATTTTATATCTGTCATTTGTCTCTAGAAATAACTGCCCAATAATGCTTTTGTACACGTCAAAACTTATCAGTTGAGATATTAAATCTCCTCTAGAATGATATTTATTGTTGCAATTATGATTTCAACGTCGGCAGATGGCAAAGTATTGGAACCAACAGGACTGGATTTTGTGATAAAAGTCACGTAAACTCAGAATTCACGTCCAGCTGAAGCACCCAAAGTCAATTTCTTTTTGAATCTTATATGGCGTTCTCGTACTTCTAATAGATGATTATTAATGAATATTCGTGCTAAAAATATTGCATTTTATTAAGAAGTCTTTTTTTTTTAACTCCGCATAAAGACCCCGCTAATTCTCTTTAGTTCTCAGCCTCTGCTTATGCAAATTCATTAGTATGTGCACACAATCGCGATACAAGGGTCCAACTTTTTTCAATTTTTAAAATTTGTACAGATTGAGATAATGTTATATCCAGTGCAACTTCTAGTAGAAAACAAGGTTGGTAAAACAGAAGTAACAAGTAACGATTGGTATATAGCCCAGTTTAGATGCAGCGTAGGTAACAAAGTGTTCATTACAAACTGTTAGAAATGGTGTTTTCTGAAATCATGCACTGACTGGTAAACTGTAAGTGTTGTTTGTTCGCTTCTTTGTTATTGTTTCTTCACATTCTTATTTTTTTCCATTATAGATCCCAGATCCAAGATGTGTAAAAATAATATTTTAAATCCACCATTCGCATCCAGCTAACCAAGAAGCCTTTCAATAAGTACTAAAACTCGTCAGTCAAAATAAACAATGAGAGATCAAAGTGTTTGTTTTCTTGCCATTTCATTCCAGCCTAGAAAATAGCAGAGCATCAGAGGGCTGTGACCTCTTTTCGTCCAAGAAAAAATAAAAACTGGAGTATTGAGGTTACACGTGATATGTAAGAAGCTCTGAAGAAAATGATGTGTCTGTGAACGTTGTGAAAGTTTATTGACAGCAAGGACACTTATCACTGGTGAAGAGTAGGAAATGGAAAAAGTATTTCAATAACAATAAGTTTTATAATAGGTCCGGTAATAAATCCATCATCCCTCAGGATAAAAGTATCTGAGGTTATCCGTTAGAGTGAAATATTTATGATCCGACTCATGACGTTGAAGATACATAACATACAGGTTAAATAAAGATAAACTGGGTAACAATTTTTGAAACGGTCGCACAGGCCTGAAAAGTAGGTCGATAAGTAAATAATTTTTTTTTTCTGAGACAACATTGTTGAGCATTCCGGATGTTAAACTTTATTAATTGGATGAGAATCAGTTTGTTTTGTTTTGTTTTGGAATTTCGCACAAAGCTACTCGAGGGCTATCTGTGCTAGCCATCCCTAATTTAGCAGTGTAAGACTAGAGGGAAGGCAGCTAGTCATCACCACCCACCGCCAACTCTTGGGCTACTCTTTTATCAACGAATAGTGGGATTGAACGTCACATTATAACGCCCCCACGGCTGAAAAGGCGAGCATTTTTGGCGCGACCGGGATGCGATCCCGCGATCATCAGATTACGAATCGCACGCCTTAACACTCTTGGCTATGCCGGGCCAGGATGAGAATCAGCGGGTAGGTGGTGTTTTCATATACTTTTTTTTTTATTCGGACCAGATAGTTTGATATGAGGTTAACAGAGCCATCATTTATGCCTTCCAAGTAAGATGTTTGCCAAAGAAAAATAACAAAAAAACACAAATATATTTTATCACATTCAAGAATGAGCTAACTTAGTTATGGGCATCATAATTAATTCTGACATTAACTCTAATGGATTGCAAAAAGAGCGATATTCTTAGCATGTAAGATCAAAAAGTATAACTCTGGTCTTGAAGGCATTAATAAAAAGGCGATAAAAACTGCTCAATATACATAGTATACTTTAATGACGTTGATCATCAAAACTTTATCCAAAAGTACTATTTATGTATGTAATATATATTTTTATATATATATTTATATATGTAATATAAGACTTTAAAATTTGTGGTTTAAACATCGAAAACTGGCGAAACGTTGGAAAAGAATAGATCTTGGTTTTGTGATGAAAAGCTTATAAACTGTAAATAATTTTTCCCCATTTCTTTTCTATTGTCTATTATGAATTCCACACCAGACAAACGATATAAGAATCGTTTGTTAAGTTTTTACACCTGTTTTTTTTTTCTAATTTCTATATCGAATTATAGTTTAACGTATTTCTACTTGACTTACCATCTCTACCGCTATTTACTGTTTTCCTTGAGTTCCACAGATAACTATCATTTCGTAGGTTCTCCTATCTATCGTATATTTGTTCCCTAATTATCGTCTTTCAAGTTTTTGATGAGGTTGATTATCAAACGTTTATCTACAACACTATTTATATATACAGTATAAGACTTTAAAATTTATGGTTTAAACCTTAAACAGCGGAAATGTTTTAGATTGCAGAATTAATTGATGACGGCCGCCGTTTAGAGGTTAAACTTACGAAACTTTAGAAACAAATAGACCTTAGTAAACTGCTCGTAAACTGCAATGTTTTCTTTGCCATTTCTCTTATTTTGTTCATTATGAATTCCAAATCAGATGTGTCTAAAAGTGCCATTTCATATCCATATTATCTCTCTTACAATCCACTCCCCAAAAAGCCTATCATCAATAATATAACTGTTAATTATGATTCATAATAAAATAAATTTTCTATGAAGCATAAATTGTGCATACAGTACAAGATTCTAAAATTCAAAGTTTAAAGCCAAAAGCTAGAAAAGTGTTAAAAACTATAGGTTGGGTTTTGTAATAAAAATCACGTTGCATCAAAACGCAAGTCGAACCAAAACACTTTCTTGTACATCAAGGACAAGGTTTCGGAACAACTAATAATTGTAAGCTGATTATTATGCAAAGAATGCAACAGGTTTCATAAAAGTTCTTTATCAGAAATACACCACAACTATGCTAATTCTAAATACTTGTCAGCCTCCGTTTATTCAGATCCATAAGTATATGTATGGATTGACTTTATCTCTGATACTTAAAGCCGCACTTCAATGCAGACCTGTTCTTCTGTTATTATTAGTATTATTGGTTGCGCTTCATACAATGCAACTTAGATAGTATAGCAAAGCTACATAGTGATAAGTGACAAAACGATTGGCAAATGACATAATTTTAATACAACAGAGGTAAAATTGTGTTTGTTATAATCTGTTCGAAATGATCCGTTCAGGCCATTGTTTACGTCTTGAGCACTTCATGGTAAACAAAATATTATTTTTTTTTTCCACATTTCTCATAGTTACCCATTTGAAGTTCTAAATCACAATGTCAAAAAATGGCATTTCTTATTTATTTTTTGTCTTCCGTAAGTTACGGTTTTAGCAGCTGTTCATCAATGCCAGAATTCGTCAGTTGAGCTATATAATAAACGAAGAAAATTTCTTTGAAACATCATGCATGCAGTATAGAATCTTCTGTTAAAATCTCTCATCCAACTCGTGAGTTGTTTTGTTTATTGTTAAAGAAAAAACCACAAAGCTACACAATAGGATGTTTGTGTTGTGATCACCATAAGAAAACCTGACTTTTAATGACAAAAGTTCAGAGAAGTATTCATAAGAGATTCCAACTCATGAAACAGCAGATATATAAGCTCATTACCCCTTACAATAAGCAGTCTACATAAGTTCATTTGAAATATTTCTTCAAATAAAAAAGCCGAATATCGAAGTATCAAAGTAAGTTTTGTTTCTGTTAGTAATGATTTTCCAAAATACTTGTTGACAGAACCATTAAGAGTATGAGAACCAGAACAAACAAGCATGTTAACTTTCACAGTGTGAATGTCAAATTTACATAACAGAAAGTTTATGCCCAACCATTGTTAGCATGATAGCTACTTTTCAGAACAGTGAACAACTGCTAATAAATGAAACATAATTATTGAATCAATGAAACCCATCCTCAATGACAAATATAAAGCCAGAAAGTTTTCATTTACTTTAGAATATATTTCAGCTTGCACTGTAGTCCCAAGAGTTATAATGTCTTTTCAAATAATAACGTTTCATTCAACAAAAAAGATTATATAAAGGAACAAGAAAGAATAATTAACACTAAACTCTATTATTCGTGCAATTGATTTGACGGGACAGCATAAAAGCTCTCTTCATCTGGCTCTTAATTTACTTGAAAAATTTAAAAATTCATGCCTATAAATGTATATCAGTTTTACCTGTAGAACATTGTTCAAGGAAGTGGCTAAGCTCCTTTCACATTAGTTAAATTTTGTTCTCGATCATTTATTTACCTGCACTTTTTCGTGGGAAATATTTCTGTTAAGTTCAACACACTATAAAAGTTCGTATTTACAACGCTAAAATCAAGGGTTCGATTCCCCTCAGTGGACTTAGCAGATAGCCCAATGAAGCTTTGCTATAAGAAAACACACATACAAACACACACTATATAAAGGCAAATAACTATATTTTCTATTGATGTGGCAGGCGACTGATAGAGCCTCTAGGATAAAAGGTCCATTATTTTTTTATTGTACTTACCAATCAAATTACCACTCAAGCGTGGTAAAAATCAAAGATATTGTTTGGTGTATATAGTGCTAAGTTTTCCCAGCTTGGAACAATTTTTCTTTTTCTTCATACAGGTCTCTTAAAGTCTCAGTAAAGACACCATCCTTAGTTTTGGAAAATTAATATTGTTTTCACTGTATTTTATATTTCATCCAATCTCATTTTTTCCACAATTCAGTAAGAGTAAAGTAATTCAGTTTTATTGGCATAAAACATTTTCTATCTTTTTCTTCTACCAGAATATTCTTAGACGAAATTTAAGCTTCTGGAAACACTACAAAAATATTCTAGAAAGTCCTTGGAGAGAGGGAAGGTGTAAAAAAATGTCAAGGATTGGCTGTTGTTTAGCACAAAGCTACACAAATAGTTATTTGTGCTCTGTCTTCCACAGGTATCGAAAGCCAGTTTCTAGCGATAAAAGTCCACAGGCATACTACTGTGCAAATGTCAAATAACCTATGGAAAGAAATAACATGTAATAAAGATACGAAAAATACTCAAAGTGAAAAATATTTTAAAATGACAGGGTAACATACTGAAAGAGAGACTAGTTAAAGAATGTCAGGAAAACCCTTCAAAAAAGAAAGGTTTGAGGGATATCAGTGATACTGTACACCGTTTTAATTTTCACTGTCTAAACAGGAATGTCAAATATTTTTGTAAGTATAATTTTATTGTTTTCGATTATTCAAAAATGTTTCAGGTTTTTGATGTATTATTTTCCGTTTTTAAGTCCATCAGGTTTAAAGTATGACATTTTTACACAACTTTATTTGCTAAATTGACTTTGCTTTACTGTTGCTGTGTACGAACAATGGATAAACGTTTCTATATGATTTATAAAATATTGAAAATTTAATTAAAAATATTTATTATTTCTCAAACTGAAAGATATTTGATGTGTTTTTTTCAGATTTAATGTCTTTAACTAACAAATACATAATAATCTATACTCTTTTTGTAGTTTGTGCATTTGTAGACTACCAAAACTGACTTATTTTGTGTTTTAATAAACTGTTTGAAGGCTTTGCATTTGTTGCTTATTAGATACAAATAATTAAAATGCAAAGAACTTCATGTCAGCAGTTATATTATTTTGCATAAATAACTTGTTAACGTGTTGCTACAACCTAAATAGTTTTAATGAGCAAAATCCGAAAATCTTATTTTACTGAATTGCATTTTAAAATAAGGAGATTTATTCAATTTATTCCTTTTGTTATTAATTAGCAAACAGCAATAAGGATGCTATATAGTAACTGTCATATGTTTAACATAACATAGTCTTATAATAAATGCAGGAAGATGGCATTTTTATAGATACGTGGTGAATGAAACAATTGGTAAATCATGTTTTTTTACGTGAAAGAAATATATTAAGCTACTATTTTGACAGACACTAGGAATTCATCAACTAAACTGTTTATTCATGTTGTATGAAGACGTATGAGAAATTTAACCACACTCAACCATATGAATAACTTAAATATATTATGTAATTTACGGCTGCTGAAACATTGTTATTATTTAAATGGAACCGCCAGCTTAATTTCATGTTTACAAGAGCCTATGATCAATCAAACAGGCCTGCAATGATTTTATTGTTTCGAAATTTTTACATGTACTACAGTAATTCCTGTACGCTGAATCTGAAACTGATATCCATTTTTCTCCATCATGTACAGATTTTTCACAAAACTTCATATACCTTTTCAAATGGAAAAATCATTTTCACTGAAATCATGTTACGTTCTATTATGCTTAAAATGTTTACAACTACTGGCTATGGATTTCTCTGAACCAATCGCGATCTGAGAGTCTTATCAATCGTTCTAGAACCCACGAGAAACACACCGCTTTTATATAAACGGTTAAAAGACCGAAAGACGTGTCATTTCTAGATGGTATTTGTTTGTGCCTAGACTTTGACGTTATTTTTTTGAACATTATTTATTCATCACTATGGCAACAAGAAGTTGTGTAGATGAACCAAATGTATTTTGGATGAGTTTTTCTTTCTCGATTTGTAAAGCAATCCTTATGTCATATAAAAAAGATTAATATTACTTTCAAAATCTGTGTAGCTGAATTATTGAAAATCCGTAATGAAGTATAAATAAAGTTTAAATTTGTAAATGTGTGCAATTGTTCATATTTAGGTATATAGATAACAATGATATATATGTGTTATTAATGTAACTTATGTAACTGCTTTGATTTTCGGTTACGAAGAGTAATTCACAATATAAATAGAACTACCTTAGTTTCACGAAAATTATCAAGTTTAATGTTCTGTGGAAACAATATGTACTCTACTATAAGTATTTTAACATACATGTAATTCAAGCAAATGATTGTCGTTTTGGTAATGTGGTTCAAATCACATCGACGAATAGTCCAGAAATATTGAAATGAAGTATGTTATTTTCCTAGATTTTGACACATTTTGTTCTGATAAAATTCGGGTTTGGGGCAGGGAGTTCGCTATAAATTTTAGTAGTCCCCATACTGTGTTCTATTGTTGTAGCTTGACATCTTAACCTATAGTTTCTGAAATGTTTGTGATTTTGTCACAACCTGAAATATTTTACGATTATCTGCTACACTACTGGCTTAGCTATCACATTGAGATGCATCACACGGCTTATTTAATGTGGTTTAAATAGTTCATGACACTGGTAGAATCTCTAATGAGATATAAGGATTTGTCATTGGTGGGAAGATATATCGGTAAATAGAAGTTAAACAATCACAATAGTATATTTTGAACTAGCTACAAATGTTTAAAAGAGCTATTGGCAGAATGTGAATTCATATCCAAAGTAGACAATCGTCATCTGTTGATCCTAATTAGGACAACTATTCTGAAAATTTATCAGATGTTTTCAGCCACAAGTGAATGCAAAGTCAGAGTGTAGGTTATTAGAAATAGATTTTACAATGCTGTTATGTATCACAAATGCAAGATGAACTGCATTCCACTCATAGGAAGACAAAAAATTCACCTGCAAAGGCATCAAGGAACAAATGCAATAGACAAAAAAACATTTGGAGTGATATTCGTTTCATGGACTCCTTTGTTTGCTGTTAAGCACAAAGCTATTCAATGCACTAACTGTATTGTGCCAAACATTTGTATCAAAACCCTGTTTACAGCGTTATAAACCTTCATTGTTACAGCTAAGCTACTAGGGTGGTTGTGTTACACAGGTATCGCGTGATAGTACACGATAAATTGGAGAGTCTGAATCATGCAGTCTGATCTAACTCCATTTTCAAACAGTAAGCAGACGAGAATGGCATTAGTGGAATTGTGGGGTGAAGAGAGATAAGCATGAATTAAAGTACTGACCTGTACATTTAGTGGAATGATGCCATTAATGCCATATAGTATATAAACCACATTTTTCATCTCTTTGTGTTGCTATGCTTGTGTAATTGGCCACAAATTAATGAATGTTAGAGACTTGCTCAGCTGTAATAAACTGGGGAAAGACTGCACCGTCACCAGACTTTTTTCTTATTGAGTAGGTTAAGGATATTCATTCAAGATGCATCATATCCCTTAAGCTTAGATCAGACACTAAAGATGTTAAAAAATAGATTTCTGAGAAGAATGGTCTGGAATACATTAGAGTCTTACCAGTTTTCTGACTTTAAACATGCAAAATCAGTTTTCAGTGTTCTTTGCTGTTTGTGGTGACATTATCCCATGTTAAAGTGAAATAAATGTCATGAATTGTAGTTTACTTTATTAGTTGTACATCTTCAAATTTAAGCTGAATGACTAGTAATTTGAATTTTAGACCATGATGGATCATTAAATGCTTCAGTTGAGAAGAGTAATTGATGTTATTTTATAAGGACAGTTTTTCTTCGTCACATTAAAATATTATGCATTTCAGTTATCCTTGAATTTTCTGTGCAGTGTGCTTGTTTATAAGTTGTATTGTATCAATGAACATGAATGCAAGTTGTTTGCTCGGACATGACTTTAAAAATATTCCACTAACGCTTTACGTGACTCTAAAATGTGTTGTATTTTAATTGGTACTAGAGCAACTGCCTTAAACGGGGCCAAACATTTCAATACAATATTGATTAACAACATGTTCATTACGAAATACAATACATAAATAAGTAAACATAAGCAAAGATGAATAATGCACTTTCCTGTTAAAAATGATGTTTTAAAATACAACTGCTTACCTTGTTTTTCGTTTGTGTACAAACTCCATATTCTGATAGCAACTTAAGTTTTCAATGTACAACATACAGTTGTTAGGCTAATACAACGAAAGTATGTTTAGCTTTTCTCGATACTGTTTACCTTCCTAGCATCAGTTTATTCTGTTTTACTTCGTAACAGGTTTGAAACATTAACACTTTAATATTATAACATCCGAAACAGCACAAACCAGGCAGGTGATCTTGTTATTGTTCAAAATACTATCACTGCCATATATATACATATATATATATATATTAGGAAGTTATATGTCATGTCCTTTCACGAAAGTTCAAGTACTATAATATTGCCAAATGACAATTACGTGTGACAGTAATTTTAAAGAACGTACTCTGATGACTGCAGCTGAGTTGTTATAATGGATAGTCCTTCCCCCCGTTACACATACAGTTAGTTCTGTCATAGCGACTTTGATTTTCCCACTTCTTTTAATGAGAATCTGTAAAACGTTCCAGACAACTGACTTTGTTTAAAAAGTTCCATCTAACTGAGGTGGTTCCAACATACTTTGATTTTGCTAAAATTATATAAAAATGTTAAAGGAGAGTAGAGAAAGATACATCCATCGTACTTAACTACAATAATGTCTGTCTTGTCGTTTGTACCCTGATACTGTTAGTCTACAAGAAGTACAATCCCATTTCTTATTAACCATGAATAGTAATAATACTTACAAAACTGCAATATTGTATCTTGCAATTTGATTGGTTAGTAATACAAAGTGAAGGTGAAATTTTGTTTATACAGCAGATTTTAACAACATGGACTGTATGTATATTATATATACAAAACTACATATATAAACAAAGGAGAAACTACTTGTTAGCTTATAATACACACAATATCTTGTATAGTACTACTGATGTTCACTCAGTAAGAATACATTTTGTTACCTTAATAGGTTTTAAACATGATTTATGCGTTCCACTTGTCTCACAAATGAAAACTGATATAAGTCAGTGTATAACATACTAAGCAAAAGGCGAATGAAGTTGCAAAAGTCACAGGTCTTAATTTATTTTTGAAAATGAATACTTAGTGTCATCTCGTTAAAACCCAGTGTGTTGACACTTCTATTCCACTAGAGAATGTTTTATTAAAGGATATGAGATCTAACCAGCACTTAGTTGCTTGGAGGAGATATATCTTATTTGTTGCCAGAATTGTTCATGTACTGTTTTCTTTTATATTAATTGACTTACATGTGAGTGTTTTCATACCTTATGAAAATCTTATTAATGTTCTTCTTGCTTTACGTTTTTAATTTACAACTCATAATTAATCTTAACAAGTATTTCAAACTACGTCTTCACAAGGATCAATCCACATTTACAACAATGATCTTAACACTACTTATAAACACATTCCTGTCATTCTTCTGGTGAATATGTGCTGCAAGCTTAGGCTTATAAGTTACAATACAAGTGATTGAGCACGTAAATATAAGTGTTAAATCAAAAGACTAAAATATATGTTATTTTCCATTGTTGTTTTTTGTCAGCCACATTTCTTTCGAACAGCTTAACATTGGTTATTAACATGAACAGTTATTACTCAACAGAACTTCAAACAAGAGATCGCAGTTAAGGAGTTAAAAAGCAAAAATAAGTTAAAATGTTAAAATGTCTTATGAAATTACACATTTAATTCAAATGAAGATTACTAATGACTAAACGTGATTTACTTTATCTGTCTAGAAACACATAAAACATGTATTCCATTCATACAAATAATTTATGGGTCAATGGATTAATTCTAAACATCTCTTGTTTTTATCTTGTGGTATCAGATGTGAAGTTACGAAAAAAAAAAGAAAAAACTTTTCTTATAATAAGACTTCTACCTAAGCTGCTAGTGCTTGATTGACGTATTTTACGATAATTCTGACCTTAGTTTTGTGGTTCTTGTTTGAATATGCCTGCCTCTCTGACATATTACTATCTACAACTAGAACAAGATATTGGGTAAACAACATCATTTTTATACACTAACCGAGGCATTGTCATAAATCTACATGAATACTGTAATGACCAATTTTTCCATTAATATTCGTAAAGTTTTTAAGTCATTTCAAAACTCGGCTGTAAATAGGATATGTTTCAGTTGTTTTGTTATTGTGTTTACGACATCAGCATGTATAAGCTCGGTACGTTTTAACACTAGTAGTCTGGTATACCAATTTCTATTCTCATTAAAACTACATATCTGTACAAAATTATGTGTACTAACAAAACACATAAGCAAATATCTTACTTATATGTTACTCAATAACGCTGATATATAAGTGTATACATTAACCTGTGTCATGCCATACTGCTATAGCTTGAAACACAGTATTAGCTGTTATAAACCAGGGTCAGTTTTATTGTTTTACTTAAACAAATAAAACATTCTGAATTACGAATAATTAATATTTTATATATTACACATTAAATACTTTGCAAATCGTACCTCAAGGTTTACATATAACTTAGTTTACATTATGTAGTCCGAACCGTTTTATCATGTTAACATAAGGTTTTAATATATAAATATTTATCATAAACAACATTTTAAGCACAGACTTATTATTTTGTATCACGTTATTAATAAAACATTCATACTCTAGATATGTATCACACATATCGCATTAAGGAAATAAAAACTACTATATCAGTCTCTTTTGTTGTTAACATTAGTTTTATTGTTATGGCCAACTTTACAGTTTCACTTAAATCAACAATGCATTTAATTACTTAAAACTTAATATCTCATAAATAAGTCTACTTGAGGAATATTCATATGTTACTTCACAATCTATATAGATGCTTGTTTTTCATAAAACATTCAAACTATATATATTTATCATATCCCTATTCTACCTTATCTCAGAGTTATTAAAGTTGATAGAAAATCGTTTTGATTGAAGTAAAAATTGTAGCACTTTTATTATATTTTGTCAAACGGTCTTCTAAATGTTAATCGGGTGTCTTCTCGTGTTACACAACACACGGTTTAAAATTTATATCATATTTCAGAAGCATTAAACAAGTTATTTCACGCTTATCTTCAATAGCATGCTTCATATTTTACACGTGTATATATCTATATTTTAGTTTAATGTACACTCTACCTAGAGAACTAATTTCACATAAAATTAATCAAACCTGATATCTGCGTCATACACTAATTTTACTTTAAAAACAGGATGTCACGTTCTGTAAAATGTTTAAACATTACATATATGTTATATCACATTAAATGTAATGTGGTACAGTTTGACTTTATGGTGTACACACGCACAGACACACACAAGATGATCTTACGTATACTTAAAAGCTTGTTTTAATTTAAAGCATTCAAACTCTAGATATTTACATCTGAACAAAATAAATAACACGAATGAATTACTGCAGAACAAAATCCAGTCACTCAAGTAAACTTTATTATAATAGAAACTGAGTGAAAAATATGTAGAAACAATTATGACTTTAGTTACATTGGCTCTCTATGGTAAGAACATGCACTTTGAAGTATAAAACGACCCGGCATGGCCAGGTGGGTTAAGGCGTTCGACTCGTAATCTGAGGGTCGCGGGTTCGAATCCCTCTCGCACCAAACATGCTCGCCCTTTCAGCCGTGGGAATGTTATAATGTGACGGTCAATCCCACTATTCGTTGGTAAAAGAGTAGCCTAAGACTTGGCGGTAGGTGGTGATGACTAGTTGTCTTCTCTCTAGTCTTACACTGCTAAATTAGGGACGGCTAGCACAGATAGCCCTCGAGTAGCTTTGTGCGAAATTCAAACCAAACCAAACGAATCCAGAATTTTTCAGATGCACTGCATGATCAGGCAAGTAAAGGAAGAAGGAAGAGGTCAAAGCGCACCTGACCCTCCAGGGTACATATGATTACCAAAATCCCGAGAGAGAGAGTTTTTCAGGTAAGTTTAGATACAATACAGATAGTGATCGAAACGCTATTTGTATAAACGTGTATTCTTTTCCAACTTGTAAAAAGCGTACACATCATAACAATTTTATTAATTGTACAAAAGAAACAGCTTAATGTTTGATTTAACAGTTCTGCGAGAGCTTTGTCAATGTCATGAATACGCAATGCTGACAATACTATTAAAGACATTTTTATTTATTTACATTTGCCCAATCCATCTCATTGTTTGAACAAAGCAGAATATTTGCTCCTATACCAAATTTCCAAACATACTTTTCAATTTTAAAGCAATATGGTTATGTTAAGGTTATCTCAAGTGATCTAAGAATTTAGAAGAACGCTATGTTTTTGTTGTTTTCCTTTTGTCATTCAATAGTAAGCAATACTATTATTAAAAAATTGTGTTTTTTTTTACATTAACCAGATGGCAAAACTAGTATTAATTCGAATAACATATTTTGTCATACGATGTCTCAGCCTCTGACATTAACAAGCAGATTTTTTTTTTTTAAATAAGCTAGTTCATATATGGAATACATTGGCACTTCCTGAACTTCCACTTATAAATTGAGCTATTCAAAGATGTAAAAATCATAGGTTATGGCAACCGTAGATAAGTGAATCAATAATGACCAATTTATTTATTTATTTTACCTGAATGTCGCTCTTAATGTCTGTATTTATTTTGTCACGAAAGTACATTAAATTTGTAACGTTTCGTCTTGATAATTTGGACTCCTTTCACGCACGACACTTCAGAAGGCGTTCGTATACAAAAAGAGGAAAAAATGCATGTAACCCAAAGAAAATACAAGCGCTCAATTTGTAGAAAAGAGATGGATGATTTTGAACTGATGTAGAAAGTAATCCAATGGCTAGTTCAGGATTAACATTAAGAATATTTCCAGAAATTACGGATATACATGTAGAACTATAAATACGAAGACTTTCAACAAAATACGGAAATATATTAATATTGGAAATTTGTTTTTTACCACAACTCCATATTGGATTATCTTCTATGTTCACAGCATTGTAGTTCGTAGACTTACCACTGACCCATCTGAAGACGTCGGAAACTTAATAGTCGGATATAAGTCTTGAAATTGTCAAAAACAATAAAACTTACGACAAAGCGTCGTCATTAAAACCACATTAGTCTTGAAATGTAAGAGATGAGTCCGTACCCTCAACATAATACTTTAGGCAGCCAACGTTCTTGACTACAACTAGTGAGCCATCTCTTCCGCAGCACTCATGATTCTTGTGGTAATCATCATACCAGACCTGCTGTGCTGATGAAAAGATCTCATGTCTGAATTAACTGTATTTTTGATTAAAAATTAAACTACATTTATATTAACTGTGGCCAACGCCAGAAGAAATTTGATAGCATTATTTTGATGTTCAAAAGTATAAAGACTGAAAGGATATTAAATTATCTTGTGTATGCTTAAGGTAGTTCAAACTGATATTATAGTCTGGTAAGATAGTGCAGTGCATGCAACTTAAGCTTCAGAGACTGTTTTGGTTACATCTACATGAACAAGAAAAGTTCCGTAAATACTTTTGTACTTAATTATCCAAAAAGAATAATTCAAAAGATAGGAAAACGAGAAGTATCTGAGTTATCCATGTTACATTTGGTATTATGTGTAAATCTGATAAATCAGGAGAATAAACGTATTGACAGATCCTACATTTATAAATATTGATGTAATATTTTATCAGTGATGACCGATTTGCATAGATTCAAATCATTGCTGGATAGTAATTTAATATAAGGTTGCTTCTTTTCAAATTTGAAAAAGTTTTATATTTTCTACAAATATGAAGATTTCATTTCGCTTAGTTACTCAAAATGGAATGTTTAAGTTATTTTCAATAGAAGCAATGTGCAAAAGGTCACTGTCAAATAAGAGTGGTAAATTAATATCAGTCCTAAAGTAAAAGGTAGTTTCCAGCTTCCTTCAAATCATGCTTATCTAATATTCCTCTTGCTGCCTTAAAAAACAAATCACTTGCTTTGTTTCTATATGTCTCTGACAAGTTTTGTTTGTTTGTTTTTTGAATTTTGCGCAAAGCTACTCGAGGGCTATCTGCGCTAGCCGTCCCTAATTTAGCAGTGTAAGACCTGAGGGAAGGCAGCTAGTCATCCCCACCCACCGCCAACTCTTGGGCTACTCTTTAACCAACGAATAGTGGGATTGATCGCCACATTATAACGCCCCACGACTGAAAAGGCGAGCATGTTTGTTGCGACGGGGATTCGAGCCCTCGACCCTCAGATTACGAGTCGCACGCCTTAACCCACCTGGCCATGCCGGGTCATCTCTGACAAGCTATGCACGGTGAAAATACAAATTAGACTGAAAGGGAATATAGGTTCCAATTTTTCAAAATACCTCGTATGCTTTCGTTGGCTATAACATATAGATGTAATCCACTCGGCCAAGAAAGATTTTTTTTTTCAGATATTGACCTTTTGCTATATAAACATGTGACGCTACTGGAATAATCCCTCGTGCAAAAAAATAGAAACTACAACAGAAAATAAAGACATGATGTTAACGGCAATGAAACAATTTCGGTGATTTTCTGACCACTTGTTCATGCCAATACTGCATAGAAACAGACTTTTATTTAGACTTTCTATATTACTAAAGATAGTAAAAAACGCATATGATAAGAAGGAAGGCTGCTCGAAAAGAAACTTTCGAAAATCTTAGTTTCTATGTGTTGGATATGACTAAATTACGCCCAACGAATGATTCTGCATGTCATTATCTGTTCATTTCAAAATAGATTACAAAAGAATTAAAAAAATTGCAAGCGCGAGTAAGATTAATTCCATATGACGTATTTTATTAAATGGACAGTTCTTCACTTTCCAGCACATAGTCCTAACTTAGCCTCTGTGACTTTAATGTTTCTGGTCTCTTAAGAATGATCTGTGTTGACAATACTATCAGACAGTTGTAAGATGTTCTTAAGACAGCTGTATTTAATTGTATTCGTAATGTAACACCTGTATTTAACTTAACTTGGTTATGTGTATATACCATGAAGCTAACGGAATGTTTGGAGAAATGTAGTACACTTAACAATTACTGTATTGAGAAGCGATGCCTGGTGTCCCTCATCGTAAATAAACAAGAATAGTCTTGTTTTAAAACAAGCCTTATATTGCAATAATGTTTAGTAATAATTTCTTTAAATCATTTTATAGACAAAGAAATGTAAATTTTGTTTGATATGTGCCATTATTGTTACGTATATCTGGTATAGTACACACGGTTATTTAACTGCTACTTGAAATTTTACTATGTTCCTATATTCTTACATATTACATGTGTCGTGA
Organism: Tachypleus tridentatus; assembly: GCF_004210375.1. Taxonomy (NCBI): domain Eukaryota; kingdom Metazoa; phylum Arthropoda; class Merostomata; order Xiphosura; family Limulidae; genus Tachypleus; species Tachypleus tridentatus. The sequence goes on along the minus strand of NC_134834.1, from coordinate 58,325,932 downwards.
TTGTCTAGTGGTTAGAACATTGCGTTGTAGCTGCAATAAGTCAGATTCGAATCCTCGTCATGGCAAATTCATTATTACGCCCGGCATAGCCACGAGGTTAAGGCACTCGACTCATTATCCGAGGGTCGCGGGTTCGAATCTCCGTCACTTCACACATGCTTGCCCTTTCAGCAGTGGGAGCGTTATAATTTGACGGTCAATTCCACTATTCGTTGGTAAAAGAGTAGCCCAAGAGTTGGCGGTAGTGATGACTAGCTGCCTTACCTCTAGTCTTACACTGCTATATTAGGGACGGCTAGCGCAAATAGGCCTCGAGTAGCTATGCGCGAAATTTAGAACAAACCAAACATATACTCTTATTAATGTCTATACGTCAATCCATCAATTACCATGTAAAAATCATTCCAGAAACTTTTTAGCTTTGTATTGTAGTATATTTCTATTACTAGCAAATGTTACTTTTAATCAAGGTGTAAAACAAAAAAGTTTGGCAATAGATATAATAAATCCATTTCTAATGAAAGTTAAAAGTCATTTAAGAACATAATTTCTAAAATACCTGTTTCATACTACTTGATTAGCTTACCGTGCTATGGAACAGAAGGTGAAGGGACAAGTTGTAATATGATGATGAACACGTTCTATAGTTTCAGTTGTAATATGATCGTGAACACGTATTATAATTTCAGTTTGATATTTATAACTGTAACAATCAATCCCCTATTCAGTTAAGAGTAGACGCGTAGGCGATGGATGATTATGACTGTTGAACTTCCTTTGGTCAATAAATCTAAATGGCACTGACTAAGTTATATGATATAACTTCTCTGTAACGTTTTATCAACATTATTTATCCGTGCTCTTCCAACTTCTTTTCTCTATTTTTTATCGTAATTATGTTTCGGAGAGTGTTATTGTTCATTAGGTTTTTCTAAACATAGTCTGTTTAATATATCTAAATACAAGTAATGTTATATAAATGTGTATGTAACCATCCTAATGTAGTGTCCAGTGAGTGTATTAGGAGGACTATTTGTCCAAGTGACTTTAAAACAAGTAACCTAAGTGAAGTAACCATGTACTACTTATGAAATGATAGTTTATGTAACATTAATAACGAGAATTATGAAATGTAAGTAAAAAGAATGTATCAGATATGTAAAGAGTTTCTGTTACTTACATTATCAAATGCGGATTCAGCTGATATTCGATAGTCCACCCTGTAAAAGATTTACTATCTTTGTATATTTATTTTAATGCCTACATTTCTTTATATATAGTTTTCTTTTTTGCTTGTGACGTAAATTCCTAACTGTTTATTGCGCAAATCCTGCCTGTTCTCGAAAATTGTAAACATCCGTGTGCGTAAAAATCAACAATACTTGTATGACGAGAGCGCGCGAAATTTCCACAAACACACGTGATTCTTATAAAAAGCAGCTGGCCGAGAGATGGAAGTAGATAATATTATTGGACAGCTATAGTCACAGAGGTAGAGAATGTCACAGAGAATGCTACAGAGGTAGGAAGCTATAATTGTGAGTAACGTCTATTGACCAGAAAACTACGGAATTTGACCAGGAACGTTAGAGATTTCGAACATAACAAACTGTTCGATCTCTCTCTCTTATAGGTATTTGGGTATTGGTGTTTATATATCTAGGAGGGTCAGGTTTCGTCGACTACTTCCTCCTTCTTTCAAATTTTGGCTTTGCAACTGTCAAGTATATTTATATATTGTACACGAGAGCCAGAGTAACCCGCAATCACTCAGGCCTCTTTCAGGGCATTGTCCATGCACTATCTATACACACACTTAGTTACAAACTGTTCAACTGCAGCGTTAGTTTGTTTTGAATTTTGCACAAAGCTACTCGTTAGCTTCCCTGATTTAGCAGTGTAAGACAAGAGGGAAGGCAGTTAGTCATCACCACCCACCGCCAACTATTGGGCTACTCTTGTACCAACGAATAGTAGGATTGACCGTCACAATATAACGTCCCTACGGCTGAAATGGCGAACATGTTTGGTGTGACAGAGGATACGAGTCGAGTGACTTAACCACTTGACCATGCCAGGCCCAACTGCAGTGAATTACTTCGGACGTTATTATTTCTATGAAGACATTAAATATCTTCGCAGCAAGAAGTGACCTTGTAAGAGTATGAGGCAAGTAAAAAACAAAAGACAGCATTAGCTTAGGCTAGGAGTAACAGTATCAACTCAGAGTTAATTTGATCTTCGTGGACCTGAAACATCGATAAAATATTCAGTTTTAGGCCGGATGTAAGACTCCGTATATTTTGTAAGTTTATAAAACTGTTGTTTATAAACCATCATTTGCAATAACTATTAATAATAACCGTTATTATAAATTGTATTGTTTTTATGTTCGTATATTAACATATATTTGTGTTAAAAAGAAAATTGTGCGTATCAATCTTATTGGAAAATTACGTAAATTTAATACATATTAACAATTAGTTTGTTTGTTTGTTTTTGAATTTCGCACAAAGCTACTCGAGGGCTATCTGTGCTAGCCGTCCCTAATTTAGCAGTGTAAGACTAGAGGGAAGGCAGCTAGTCATCACCACCCACCGCCAACTCTTGGGCTACTCTTTTACCAACGAATAGTGGGATTGACCGTCACATTATAACGCCACCACGGCTGAGAGGGCGAGCATCTTGGGCGCGACTCGGGCGAAAACCCGCGACCCTCAGATTACGAAGCGCACGCCTTAACGCGCTAGGCCATGCCAGGCCTTAACAATTGGTTAACTACGAAGCACAAATTAAAATTCCGGTTATTTAAAGTAGAAGTTCGTAATGTACGTAACTCAATAAATTGGAGATTTATTCAAAATAAAGCATAATACATAACAGCTCACACTGTGTACACAAGCGATAAGTGATGTTACGCATACCAAACACATTTTTAACACGGTGATTAAATTTATCTGACATTTGTCGTTACTGTTTATTTTTCCAATATTAATAGAGATAATACTTGAAGATGTAGATACTTTTCATTTCTGTATATTGAACACATGGCATCATATTAAAAGAGTACAATTATCATCGATACGGTTAGTATTCTTCTTATGATTTATTCTAGTTACTTCTAATTGTAAGTTTTATTTCTTCTATATTTCTATAATACTTTTTTTGTTCGGTGTTTATATTAATAATCGAGTAAAATGTACTTGATACTCTGGCATCATGAAGTTTGAAATCCTTTGATTTATTTGTTTGTAAAGAGTTATTATTTCTTAGCGCCACCACATGTTAAGCTTGCTTTTTTGTGTATGAGAGAAAACGTTTATCTTTCTGAAAACTAATAAACTGATTTTGAACAAACTTCAACGCATGCCGATGAAGACATCATATCGGTCATTAAAACGCAGGAGGGGAAGCACAAATTTAGTTGGTTTCATCATCTACAGCTAATTCCTTCCACGCTTCTTGTTCCCTTGAACTAAATTCTTTTATTACAATTATTCCAAGTACTTCTTCACTTTCTGGAAAGCAGTATCTAAAATCAAGAGATCGGCTTACTTCACAAACCTTTGTTCAAAAGCTTCGAATTTTAAAACCCAAACAAGTGAACAATTGAAATACAAAGTTTTAATTACCAATGACACTATAAGTTTTGAGTTGTGTAGGACCAATGTTTTTACTATAATCATGTATTATAGAAATGTTATACTTTTTTCCTCCCTCTTAATTCAACAAATCAAGAACGTAATGATAATAATTGTAAATATTGATATTACTACTGTGCATAAGTTATTTTTTTCAGGAATAACTATTCTATCAATTAAACAAAATTTGAAAGAAAGTTATACATTAGTACACAATTAAAAAGAAATATTAAAAAAAACATACATAACTTTTGGGATACAATTTTATGGCTATTGAGAGTAACAACTAACTAAAACATCTAAACATTCCAAGCACATATAATTCGTAGTATCAAACTTTATTGCTGATGGAAATAGTGGCTCTAATGTATCCAAACATTCCAAGGTATATAACTCGTAGGATCAAGCTCTATGACTGGTGAACAAAGTGGCTCCTAATGTATCCAAACATCCCAAATTTTACAACTCGCACGGTCAAATTTTCTGCTAGAAGCGAAATATTTTTCATTAGAATGAGATATTTATTTTTATTGTAACAAAATATCCATTCTTATTTTATTGTGTAACGGTAAAAAATATTTCAATTTCGATATAAGTTTTAATACATAACGTTACAAATCTAATTACCCGTGTATTAATATCATAATATTAGTTTTATAATTCTGTGACAGAGTTTGTTTGTTTACTTCAAAACCCAATCTCATTTAACTTTATTATCTCGGACCATTTTTATCAAAAAAGTATGTTATTATGTTCTTTAGAATTCTTAAGCTATATTTTAGGAATCTCTGTTTGTAACCTGACGCTAATACGCTATAACAAGAACAGGATACGAAAAAGAAATTACTGTATCTGATTATGAATTTAGCTCACTATCAGACCAAGAAAATGATGAGGGTAGGCTACGCGTTGATAATAAGCAAAGTTAATTAAGATGTTCTTAGAATAATATATTTTATGACACGTATAGCTATGTTGTTAAAAAATAAAGTATATTTCCTTCAGGAACATGATACGTGTGAGAGTAATGTCTAATATCTGTGATGGAAAGCACGATTATTAAAATACTTGTCTTACGTAGAACAAAAACGGAGTTAAGAAAGCTGCATGAGAATCTTACTTATTACATAAAGAGTACTTTTGGTATTCAATATATTTAATCAGATATACCATCATGTTCATAAAAATGTAATATTTAAAAAACTTTCCAATGACATTAATTTTCATGACATTCACTTATTGCGTTTGTCTTTGTTTGTTTTTTTTTGTTCGAGGGCTATCTGTGCTAGCCGTCCCTAATTTAGCAGTGTAAGACTAGAGGGAAGGCAGCTAGTCATCACCACCCACCGCCAACTCTTGGGCTACTCTTTTACCAACGAATAGTGGGATTGACCGTCACATTATACACGGCTGAGGGCGAGCATGTTTAGCGCGACGCGCGAACCCGCGACCCTCGGATTACGAGTCGCACGCCTTACGCGCTAGGCCATGCCGGGCCTTGCGTTTGTCAATGACGATAATCAAAATAATGAAAACGACTGGATATATCTCTCTGAACTATTTACATACAAATATCTATTCAGTTGATAATCTATTTGCATAAAAAATGTTTTGGTTTAATACAAATGAAGCTACTGCATTAAAGTGCTTCAAAACAATTATATTTATTTTTATTTTTTCACATAGTCACATTACCTTTCACTGACAACTTTAACGGCCATCAGCGAGAGGTAGTAGGTTCGTACCAAACAAAGTTACGTGTACGTACTTTAGCTGATTATTAGAATATTGAGAAAGATTGAAAAGCTAATCAGTAAACTGTTTTATATGAATAATTTTAACATATTAGATTTTGAAGTTACATAAGTATAACATATACTGATTTATAATACGATGAAAGCAAGGATTTATCAATATAATACGTAATGATATCCAGTTTATTTTACTGTGGTATGTAATATTTACTAAATGGTGACTGAAAGTTTCTAATTTAGAACGTACGATGAAAAAATATTGGTTTTTAGACTTTATTATTGGCAGCGTTTACTAACATTATAGAATGGAAAAGGTTGGAAAATGGCATTCTCAACAGTTTCAAACACTTTCCTCATGTTTTGCTTTCCGTCGATTGTTATCAACTTATCTTTAAATAATTCTTGAATATGTTTAAGATGTTTCTAAACGGAGATTAACCTTTCTGTTATGGCCTCATCTGTTTCTTCGGATGCTGAAGCAGCCTCGTTCTAGGCAAGTCATCCGGAGGAAGATTGTCTAGAATATGATACGATATGCCGTCAATACAGTCAAAACGACGGTGAAGTAGGTGACGATGACAAATGTTCACTGTGGTATTTATGAAAATCACTCTACATATGATACATATGTTTGTTAACCTAATGTAGAAAGACTAGAAAATATTTATACATGGAAGTAAAGAAATAAAAAAATTAGGCCCCTGGATTATAGCTCCAGATGAAAAGAATTTTTAAACAAAGATTTAATAAACAAAATAATAAAATACTAAGGTTTTCGTTGTAACATTTACAAATATGACTCTCTCTCTATTCAATAAAACATAAGATGCTGTTTGGGAAAAAAATAGCCACAAAAGAGCGAAATTGAACAGAGTGTCGCCAAAACCATTCAATGCCTACAATGTTGGATGACAACAATTGATCGTTAAGTATGATATTTCCTTATCACATATACATAGAAATTAAAATATTTATTTATTTTAACAACTGTCATTATAATCATACAGCTAATATGGTTGTTTTGAATTTCGCTCAAAGTAACACGAGGGCTATCAGCATTAGCCTTCCCGAATTTAGCAGGGTAAGACTAGAGTGAAGGCAGCTAGTTATCACTACTTCAGGGTCTGTTCTTGGGCTACTCTTTTACCGACAAATAATGAGATTGACTGTCACATTATGACGCCTCCACGTATGAAAAGACCAGCGTATTTAGTTGGACGGAAAATAGAGTCTCTGACCCTCAGATTGCGAGTCAAGCGCCATTACCACCGTGACATGTTGGGCCACAGCAGATCTGATATGTGTCTTAAATGTATGTGAAAGGTATAACTAGATATATAATTTGTTATATATAAATAAATAATTTAAATCTTACACTACACTACTATACAAGAGTAATCTTACGTAAGTCAGGGTGCTTATTGTAAGAATAGTATGCAATATATGTAGTACAAATTAAAATCTCAAACACACTGTGAACAACATGCAAACAAAACTTTGTAAACACTTTACACGCAGCGTAGAGTGATAAACAAACAAACTACAGAGTAAAAAACCACCAAAGCACTTGCGATCGTTGGTAGAGCGAAAACAAAAAGTTCAGAAAACCACAAATTTGTCACTCTGACTATCTGACTGAATTGCTGAATAAGATTGTTGGAAAATTAAAACTCTCTCCTGCCTTCACTTTATGCAAGTCTAAATACACTATCCTAGCTAAAAGCAGTTTTCTTGGTTTTACTTGCAATGATAACAATAACCTTTTAGCACTACTACTGATGAGCTCACAATACACTAGTAGCCATATCGATCACTTTATATTGCTGAAAAAAACAAACAAATTTTCTTGAATTTACGTATTTTAATAAATTGACTCAGATCCAACAGTACTTAAACGTAATTCATCCTTGATATAAAACGGGATTTATTAAATAAAAAATGTTTATATTAACTAGTTGATATTTAAATGTAATTTAGTAACAATGTCCTTCGCTACGCTCGTTATTGGTATGAGAAGTTTAGAGAATATCATTTTCATTCTGAAATGAGTTTTTATGACAACACATTTTAAAATACTATTTTATAAACAAAGACATGAGTTATGCAAACAAAAAATGGTTTAAAATAGTTTTTTTGAATACCAGACTTGTTTTTACTACAAATAAATATAACAGAAAAGAACCGTTCCTGTACAAAATGTAGTAAAACAACTATTACTAACATAAAATTTTCAATTTTTAAAACATACTTGTTACAATTTAACTGCATTTTATAAGATTATCTTTAACAAACTTTTCATCTGTTTGGTGGCGATGTGCCTTTAAGTATTAGGGTAAGTGCTCTAGCTTGTTGGATCCAGTCGGGAAAACCAAAAATAACCCAACCTATTCAAATGTTATCTTGTTCCTTCAACCTTTCCAACAAAATCTCGGTTGCCAAAGAGCTAGAAACTGTAAAAGGAAATGCTATATGTTTAATACATGGAAGGAATTAATCGACATAAAAGAAAAAAAGGCTGCAATAAAAACAATAAACCCTTTCATGTAGTGCATCAAATCAAATCCAGTGAAATGTGAACACTTTTAGACTTTACTAGAACAAGTATAAGAGGATCTAACCATGTGATGTTACAAAAAAAACTTTGATTTTCATAAATTTTGAGATGCTTGTGTATCGTAGTTAGTCTGAAATGACGATAACAGAAGCAAACATCTCTCCGACTTTTAAAAGCATGGTCGTAAGTGAAGAAGTAGCAGAGTATCCCGATGACACAATAGTAAGTTTACGAACTTACAACACTATAATCTTGAGTTCGATTCTCCGCAGTAGTCATAGCAAATAAGCTAATGTGGCTTTTCTCTAAACCTACCAAATGACAGAAGGATCGTCTTTATACACAATTTCTTTGACTGCTGTTCAAAAATATCTTTTATATTAAAGTCTATAAACTTTGATATTTGAAAGAGAAGACCTCTGCCACTAGTAAACCTGATTCAACAAACTAAAGGGGGAAATATGATTAAATGGTTTTGTAAGTGAATCGTCAGAAGTTGTTCCAAGATATTCCTTTACAGTGGTAGTGTTTGAGATTTTTAGTCACATTATATAAACAAAAAAAAAAATCAAAAAGTCATATAGTAGCTCAACACCAGTCCACAAACTGTTTATTTCAAATGACAACAGAAAAGCAAAATTTTTAGCCGTTTCTAGAAAACAAACAATAAAAAACTAATGATGAAGCGTGTTATGGATCTAGTTAGTTGTGTTTAATCTACTTTGTGCTAATCATACACTTAAAATAATAACACGATGTGCTTGACTATATTTACAGTGTCTAACACTGTAAGATGTTAAGTGGTGAATTGAGCAAGAAACATTCTTGTTGTAGATTACTCAGTTATTTTACTCTTTTAAAAGCATCCAGAGTACACCTGAACGTTGCTGGCTAGGTCCTCCTCACAATGTATTATTTCCATCCTGATGGACGATAGCATTTCTTAGACAATAATATAGCAGCCAAAGTATTCGGATTACCAAAATAAAGTGGCTCAAGTCACAGCTTCTGTAAAATTACACTTTAACTTTGCATTCACTACAATAATCCTCTGCAGCCATTTTTAGCCAATATATACAGAACACACACTTAATTTTTTCAATCACATTAACTCTATACATCCCAACATTAACTTCACATGTGAACAGGAAGAAAGCAATCAAATGTCATTTCTTAACCTCAAACTTACAAGAACTGACACACAATTTAAAAGAGAAATCCACCGAAAAATCACCCATACTGGACTATACATTCCTTGGGACTCAGCACATGAAACAAAACAAAAAACTCAACATACTAAGAAACCAAATAAACACAACCATAAAACTACACTCACCAGATAAAATTAACGATGAATTAGACAAAAAAAAAAACAATACTTCATCAACATTAACAAGTTTCCTCCACAAATCGTAGAAAACGTTATACACACACACACCTAGACAGAAAGTAAAATCAACAAACAAAAGTAAATATATCCCACGAATTAAAAAATCACGAAACCATATACTGCTGCATACCATATATTCCCGACATCAGCAGAAAAAATAACCAACATTTGGCAAAAACTAGTAACAAAATACGACATTCCACTTAATACCAAATTTATTCAAAAACCAGGCACAAAACTAAGATCTATACTATGTAAAAACTACACTGACAAATACAATACCAACATTATTTATAAAATACAATGTGGTAACTGCCACGGCTTCTATATTGGAGAAATAATTATAAAAATGGAAACCAGATTCAAAGAGCATAAAAAAAAGTCACCTTCAAACGTTTTCGAACACTGCAAATCAAATAAACACAAGATAGCCATAGAAAACACCCAAATACTAAATAAAGAAACAAACATAAAATTAAAGAAGCCTTACTTATACAACAACTCAAGCCCAAAATAAACCAATACAAAGGAACACCTTTATACTTATATTAATAAACATAATCAAACATCTAAGCACGCCCTCTACATTCCTACACTGAATTACACAACCGCCTTCAAACATGTGGTCAGCTATCGGTCAGTTACCTCTTTCTTTCTTTGTGAACCTGGCAATGACCGAAGAAGGTCGAAACGTTGTTCGCTTCTCTACATAGATCTTTTTCTATACATACCAGCCGTTTTTATATGTATATTTTTCTCTACAAGTGGGTTTTCTTATATATGTCATCACGGATTGGGTTGGAAGATTCTTAATAAAGCGCCCAGTCGGTATAAGAACGTAATTATTACATAGCAATGATCTAGTTTGAGTGTCATCATACATAGATAAATTTCTATTACAAAAGTATTTTGTGGCCAGGTGACGCTTATCTGAAACAAATTGTTATATGTATCATCAGTTTGATATCTTACTTGTCACCTCTGCATCCAATGTCAGTTTGCAAGCATTGCCTACGGTGGATTTTCTGAGGATTGCTTTTTTTAACACTTCTTTGGCATAAACTGGAAAGTTTAACAAATAAACAATTATAAATATATTTTTTTGTTTTCTTAACTTTTGCGCAGAGCTACTAAAGAACTATCTGCACTAGCCGTCACACATTTTTAAGCAATAGGCTAAAGGAAAGACAGCTAGTCAACACCGCCCGCCGCCACCTTCTGAGCTATTCTTTACCAATAAATAGTGAGACTAATCGGGCTGAAAAGGCGAGCATTTTGAGTGATGAGTTTCAAACCCGTTAACATTAGATTGCCTTAAACAACAAGCCACGTCAACTCTTGTAAATAAAAAAAAGGCTGAAAGATATAAAATGTTTTTCTAACTAGTGTTTGTTGTATGAATAATTAGTAAACACCACAGAGTTTAATGTAAAATTAAACATTTTTTGTGTTTATTTGAGTTTAAATACGTACTATGGCTTCTCTAAATACTTTAAAGTTATGATTCTGTGCAAAGTACAATTAGTTACTGCAAAAATATTCTTTCTTCGTAACGTTTTGATAACTTATATTCAAATATAAAATAAATGGTATCATTTGTTAAGGCTGTATAAAACTAAATTACAAGTATTCACACAATGTGAGCTTTAATAATTATGCTATAAATACTACAAGTTTACTATTAGTTAAAAACTGTTTGATCCGAGTGTTTTTACTTTGAATTTAATTTAATTATATTATTTTTATTCGTATGTATTATACGAATACTTAATAATTTTTATACATATATAAATAAATGCAGAAGTTCTAGAAAATTGTTTGAACATTTATTGTAACATCGTTATTCAAATTTCTCCAAATTATAAAATATTTAATAAATAGATTCTTCTAAAGTGACTTCACTTTTATCATTTTTGTTGAAATCTAAGTTATTTTATTTAACAAAACCAAGCCCTATATTTTGAAATAATTCGCAGTATATTTTGGTGGCCGAAACTCGAATTTTATGGACAAGGTTTCTGGGCTTTCACTGTACGAATATAGCAGTATGCATATAAAAATATAAAGCTTTGCTTTTTAATAACTATTTCATTGCGCCAAATGCTCTGCATGTAGTCCTAATGAAATATGAATTACTAGGGATTTATACTTTTTTAATTGTGATGCCCTTCAATGACAAGAACATTAGCTCATTGGTAACATTCTACTATGTTTGACTCTCCCAAGCTTAGTCAATTTTCATTTATGTGGAATTAGGATTCTATATATCTTCCTTCAGTCTACTGCACTTTGGTATAAAATTGATCAAACTAAGAATAAATTATCTCATTTCACACAACCTGGGATACAAGGGGTGAGGTAAATCGGGTTTCACTTAAGGCCAGTTCTAATGAGTGTTGTATATTCGTATGACATTGAAATATAATTCAGGGTTTTCCATGTGGAAGGTTTCCATATATCTATCTCGTGAAAGAAATATGCGAATATTTATTGAAACATTTAGCTACAGGTTTTATATAGTTGTTCAAATAACTAAGGATGTTGCAAAGAAGTGGATGAATTTTATTTGATTGTCTCAGAATTCCCCATTACACTCAATCATACAAGTTTAGGATTTTCTTATTGTACGAATATGGTAGCAAGATAAATATCATGAGTGTCTTCCTTTAATATTTTTTGTTTGTAATACTAAAGAATTTTACATACAGATATATGTAAATAGCCTACTAATTTTTTATACACCATGACGTGACACAAACTTTGTTCTCTCCTTAAATCTATTCAAATGTGAATGGTTGATTATATTGTTTTTAAATATTCCTTTTCTTAAGCAATATAATGCGTGAAAAAATTCTGTATCCATTTTGTCAATACCTGCCGTTTAAAACTTGTTATTCTTGATAAAGCAGAACTTGAAAGTTTGCGGGACGCAGTTGTAAAATCATTGATCACTTATATATGTCCTAGTTTAAACACGGATCCTCCTATGCACTAATTATTCAACATATGGATGTGTCACACATCTGCATTTATCAAATGTTGGTGACACTTACAAACATAAATTTAACATCTACAGTAACTACATGAATAGAAAATAGTTTCCGGGTGTAATTACCAGAAATTCTTAGATCTCAAGCAAACCATTACCATTAAAATTCACAATTCAGCCTATTTCGTCTGAATATGTAAAGTGGTTAGTGCGTGGAACTGTAAATTCGATGGGCAGTGGTTTGCTTCTCGTTGCTGCAAAATCATGCATTGTACTTTTGAAACTGGGATGCATTATAATAGTGGTCGTCAAATCGTTATTCAGTTATGGTCCAATATTTTTTTTCTAGTCTATAAGTTCAAAATTAGAGAGGCTAGCACAGATAATCTTAGTTATGTTTTGTGTACAGATCTGAAACAAACAGACAAGCCACCTTTGGAACATAGCCAAATTTTATAATATTTATACAGTATTTCTATGTGACCGTACTAATATTATTCTCGAGCTGTACCAACATTAAACTTATGTTTAGTCGTAATGATATTTAGAATGTTTCTGAATTATCTCTTAATTTTAAAATAATTTTTAATTTTAGTAAAATCCTGGGTGTTTCTAAGCCCATTCAATTTATTTGAAATTGTGACCACATTCTGAATTTTCCTGAACCTTTTAGTTTTTAACACAATTTATATTTCTTATTATAAACCAGTATTTAATTATGATCGCTGATTTTAAAATATTCTATTGCGAGCACACTATAAGCATTCCCTAAATGGCTTTCTTGGAAATATTTTTCAAAATTCTAATTACATGATGAATATTTATTAACTCTTTTATAGCAGACACAAGATGCAATGCAACGTCTTATTTACTGTGATGTGGCTTAGTTAAGCACTAACCTTTTACAAAATCATACTTTGCATTAAGAAGTGAAGCCTGTGTCTGCTTCCCAGTTCCTGGTGGTTTAAGTAACAAAACATTAGTGTAAGGTGCGTTTGTTCTCGGTTTGATCCTCACAAACTTCAGTACTTAAGAAAGAACATGAATAATCAACCTTTGGGAACTTATGACATGATATATAATATAATATTCAATATTTAAGTTCTCTCAGGTATGAATATTTCGACGCAAAAAAAGCTTTACTAGATATTTCATGCAATAGACTGAAAGTAACTTTGTCTTTTATGGCAGTTTTTTCATGTATCCGACATCAACTCACAGCAACATTATTTTATTCTGGTATGTCCAGAAAGAGTAAACCAAGTAAAACTGCGACACCTAGCACGTAAAAAAACGTATATAATACAGAATGTTATATGTTTTGATTTAGAAGGTATATTTATTACGCATACAAAATAAAACAACAACAAACAAGTTATGGTTTCTCGAAGTCATCACAGGTTTGTGAAAACGCGGGTCTTCGTATCAGACACAGAACTGACTTAAAATTCAAATATGTTACAAATGTTTCCAGCAATATTTACAATCAGTTAACTCAAGACAGCCTACATACCTACTGATTAAACACTTAGATAAAATAAATAAAAAAGGAATATCAAATATACAGTCTGTATTATCCACCTTTCTCTAGCAGACCTTTAAAACACGACTGAAATTGAAAAAGTCTCCTATTTGTGACTTTTTCTGAAAGAACCTGACATTTAATACAATCTGAAAAATAGTTACTACCAACCTTTATGTGACAGTTTCAAAATCCAGCTGAATGCTGAAAGAGCGGGGATTGGCTTTATTATAAAATTTCAGTATCATACGTAACTCTCGATCAAATTCTTGAATTTGTGGAAGGAGCAGTATGGGTACAGATATGTAAATGAATACTATGCGTGTGAAATATCTACATTAAAATACTTCATTTTATTTGACTTTCATAGCCTTTATATTTGTGTAAAGAATAAACTGGTAATGACATGCTGTACCCGTTTGTAATGCAGATGCTATTGCAAACATCTTTTTGTTTGTTTCGGATATTCGGACAAAGTTACACAAAGGTTATCCCTAATTTTGAGTTGATAAACTAGAGGGACGGTATACATGAATAACTGACATCTATTAGGCTATTCTAATCAAATAGTAGGATTTGACCATCAAACGTAAACTGCAGGACTTACGTAAATGAGCAGCAACAGGATGGTGATGAGTTATGGATCTTCAGACTGACAATTCGACATAAATATGTAATAACTATCATGCTGACACTATAATTTCTTTAAAGCATAATCAGCAGGTTTACTGGTTTGTGTTCAATTTTTATTTGTTTTCAAAATAATATTACTGCACTTTCATTATAAAATAACAAGAAATGAATGAATAGCTATCTATATAAAAGCCATTCTCTGATCGTTTTTGTTGTGTTTTTTTTAATTTCGCGCAAAGCTACACGAGAGTTATTTGCGCTAACTGTCCCTAATTTAGCAGTGTAAGACTTGAGGGAAAAAGCAGATGGCCATTACCACAGACCGTCAATTCTTGGAATACTCTTTTACAAACGAACAGCGGAATTGAACGTCTCATTTATAACGCCCCAGTGGCTGAAAGGGCGAGCATGTTCGGTGTGACGGGGATTCGAACCGTAATCCTCAGATTACGAGTCGATCGCCCTAACCACTTAGTCATGCTCGTTTTGTTAGTAACGTTCAAATTGTCTCAGTGACTAGTCTCAAGCGGAAGTAGAGTGTAATTTCTTTTAAACTTTTTTTAACTTATTAACTCAATAGATTTAAAACAAGATCATACAATATCATGAAGAAAACCAGACTAGTATAATGGTTTAAATAAGAGATTTTAATTAATTGCTAAAATTGAGTGTTGCAGTGGTTATAGACCTTCACTATTGTATGGAAATGTGGTGTTCAAATTCCAGTCGACTCAGGATTTTATGTCAATTTTTTAATATTATATTTACTATCATATTTACAGCAAGCTTAAATATCTTTTCAACCCAATAGATGGAACCACAATACATTATTATTCACGTTTTCCAACTCAGGTAAAAGAGATTTTAAAACATTAACAATTTTTAACCCTTTACCTACAAGAAAATTTGAACATAATATAAATATGTACAGAAGTCAAAATTGTAACCAAAGAGGATATAATCGAAAAAGTTGTTTTCCTGAAATATGAGAAAAAGAATAAGCAATATCCATATACAAACTGTTATTGCATAATAATGTTTAGAAAATACGTACATAAAACATTTATTTAATTTTCAGAAGAAATATTATTTAGCGTTGACCGTCATATGACGGTATTCAGATAATATTAGGTTTGTATTATCTGATAAAAATGTTTGTATCTGTCTGTAGTTAACGTGCTGTACAAGTTATAAAAATAAACACCTTCAAATTTTTTAAACAATACGAGTTTGCATTTTTAATAATAATCAGATCTTTATTTATCAAAAAAAATTTGATTGTGAAATAGCAATAGAAAAATTGTACTAATTCCATCTCTTCTTAGATTTCTATTTCAGACACTGAAAAAAAGTCGATGGCAAACAACAAATGTGAAATCCATTAAGAATTCCCATCAGAGCTAACAACTGCTGATTTATATCACTAGGTGGCATGCAACATATGAGTATTTCATGCCTTCATGGATCTATAATCCACTGTAAATTCTAGAAATGTATGAGTAAAAATTAAAAGAATATGTTACATATGTCAACCTCGTTACGTCTCTCATTTCCAGTACCAACACAGCCCTTCCTTTAATACCAAGGTTCATCATGCCGGCTCGATTATGATAGAGATAGCAGTTGTGGTTTATGTGCTATTTATATTAGTAATTTTCATGCACTGTTCTGTTATGGTATGAATTATATGAATTAATTAAGTAAATCGTAATAATTTTCAATTTTTCTGAAAGTTATTTATAAATCAGATTCTTATGGTAAGGATTAATAACACAGTATTGTTACTTATTGTTAACATAAATATTTATTATTATTATTGTATTTGAATTAATTATACTGTCATTTAAGAAATTAATATTTGTTCAAGAGGTGGCGGTAGATGTTTTGTTGACTACTGGCCACCTTCTCTAGTCTATCAATTCAAAATTACTTCAAAGTAGAAACGATTACACATTTTCAACTTTTAGTTAGGCAATCAAATAGTAAAACTTTATCAAAATATTAAAAGTGTCGAGTAAGAGTGAAGCATGAAAGAAAATAATAATATAGAGATAGGCCGAATGAACCCTCTTGGTACAGATTCGGTCAGTGTAACTGAGTTCGTAACCACAAAATAATCAGCAAAGTTTCCATACTATAACTAATAGCACTATGTATCTGGTTACACTAAATTTTATAGTTTTATTGTCTTGAAACTGTAATAACTAATAATTCTACCATATAAATTGTAGTCTACAGAGTAGATAATTCTTCTTGTGATTCATGGCATGCGTATGTTTAACTGAATCCACGACAATACAATTTTCAACAATTAAGCATCCTTTATGTGACGTCATTTTAATGTATACTGAGTGACTTTCAGACATCTGTAGTGCAAGTGGTTCAAACAGGTAACCTCTCTAGGCAGCCTTCGGTCCCCTTTTTGGGAAATATGTCCAAAATGGAATGTATGTGACACATACGTAATACTCTTAATGAATGTGAGTGTTTTAACATATAACAATATCTATTAGTTATAACATTTGTTACTGAAAATCAACAGATATAAATCATACTGTGGTTTTAAATTATTTATAGAAAATAAAACGTAGTCCAAAAGCAATGAAAACATTATTGTCCAAGCAACAATAACTACCGATACTACGTGCATATACAGAAATGATTAAGAAGTTCAAAATGCGCTGTAAAGAGAGGGGCAAAACAGAGTCTGTTTGAAAAAACAAAACATAATTAAACTTATTTGTCTTTCTTGCGAAAAAGGGAAGTTGATAAAGGTTTGAAATTGTAAAAATCAACATACAAGACTTCGCAGGACAGTGAAATACACTTAGAGTGTTTTGAAGGTTTGCCTTTAAATAAGCTTGATTAGCACGTATATATTATTGATACAATTCAGTATCTTCATGTGCAAACGAACTTGAACACAACTTGAAAATTATTAAATTATTTTTTACAACTGAGTCAAGTAATCGCCCAGCATGGCCAGATGAGTTAAGGCGTTCAACTCGTAATCCGAGGGTCGCGGGTTCAAATCCCGGTCGAACCAAACATGCTCGCCCTTTCAGCCGTGGGGGCGTTATAATGTGACGGTCAATCCCACAATTCGTTGATAAAAGAGTAGCCCAAGAGTTGGCGGTGGGTAGTGATGACTAGCTGCCTTTCCTCTAGTCTTACACTGCTAAATTAGGGACGGCTAGCACAGATAGCCATCGAGTAGCTTTGTGCGAAATTAAAAAACAAACGAGTTAAGTAAAAAACTTTGTAAATTAACGAATGCTGAGTTGAATATTCTATTAAATAGAAGATACAAGTTCTACTTAATATATCTAAGTCAATAAATAACAAGAGTCAAACTTTGATTACACACTAATATAGCCCTTACAAGCTCTATATATATTTAGGGTAGGTTAATTTTAGCCCCCAGGCGGCACATCAGTATGTCTGCGGACTTACAGTGCTAAAAAACGAGTTTCGATATTCGTGATGGGCAGAGCACAGATAGCTTCTTGTATAATTTTGTGCTTAACTTCAATCAAAGATTATTTTTTAGATCTCGTTTTCCACAACTGATATTTGGATTTCGAAACGACCATGGAGGGTGTAGTGCAAAAGTTAAATATTCCAAATGAAAGAAATAAGCAGTTAAATCAATATAACCTATAACAACTATTTATACTAAAAAAATGAAGCTATAGTCAAGGAAAAATGAATTTTGCAACGACTTATTTTTTCTGGTTTTGACTTCAATTTCACCATCATCAAGAAAACTTGTAGCCAGCTTCAAAACAACTACGTATAATAATAAAAAAATCAAGTCATTAAAACACGCGTAAATTAATCAATAAACATGTACTGCAATAAGTTCAAGCGTATAAATCATTTTATGAAAGTAACTACTCGGTCAGATGTCAGTGTTAGGATTCTTTCATAAGATTTCATATCAGTAACAAAAAACCAGCAAAAAACATTTGACATACCAGAGTGAGGTAATACATAGTTCTACTTTAACTATTACTGTAAGTACATTCTTAATCAGATTAAAAAACAACAGCAAGGAAATATGTTTATTAAAGTTTCGGGACATTGCTACAACTTAAATAAATTTAATTATCCTTGCATAGTCCAGAGTAATATGAGAACTTTTAATAAAAATTATGGTCTTAATAAGTTATTGCGGAAAAAGTGAAAAAGTTTATGCATATTTAAACATATCGGAGTTTCATAATTATTTCCCATGTAATTTTTGTTATTGTTTACACAATGTTAATTTTAAATTTTCTGAAACATACACTGGTTCTGACACATTTATAGAACTCGCTTCATAAACGAAACTAACGATCGTTTGTCCTCTAGTAGAACAGCGGATAAATCTACGGATTTACAACGCTAAAGCCCAAGATTTGATTATTCGCAGTGAACCTAGCAGTTAGCCCAATGTAGAGTTGCTTTAGAACAAACAATCTCCTTTAAATAGAACATGCCTCAGTTGAGTGATAATGAATTTTATTGATATCAGAGATAAATAATCACGAGGAACTAAACTGCAAAATTTGCATGTGTTATTTTAAAAGGTAAACAAGTGAGATCCCGTAACATTCCCAATGTTTAAGTTTCATTCCACTGGTTTACAGATCAAACAACAATGAATTCTCACTCAGCAAACTTGCCACCTAGATAAAATACGTAAACAACAACAGAAAAATTATACAAAAGTACTCGGCATAAAACTGGAAAGATCAATGCAGAGGGTGGTACACACCATCATTTTAAATATGTCTATGGTGTTTATCCTGACGGGACTTGAAACAAGTCTCAGGAACATTAAATCTATTATTTATTCAAGGAAACAGGACATTCCATACTTCTGTATGTCTAAAATTGAAATAAAATTATTTGAATAGCCAAGGTTTGATTAATAACCGTAAGTTCCTTCACAGAAATAAAATATATTTGTTTAAAAGCAAAATAAAAAACAAAGCTTTACGTCTGTGAAGAATTTTGCCAGTCAGGTCAAAGTAATTTCTAGATTCAAAATATCTAATTTACTATATACTTATATGGCCGATATAAAGAAAATATATACATCTCACTTTGCTAGGATATGATAAAAAGAAAGAAAAATAATTAGATTAATTTATGTTACTAAATTTTGGGGTTAAGACGTTGCATTACGTAATTTTACAGCCATTTATCGTTTAATATCCAAATTACACTATGAAATTCCATTTCGCCCACTAAAATACCAGAATCACTACATCGCACGCTTAATGCTTCCATTCTTACAACAGATTATTCAAAACTACTTGCTATTTTTATTATCAGCGGTATCTACGAATCTTGTAGTTGTGAAAATTGCAAATATAATTGTAATACATTTAACGTCAGTTCTAGTGCTTCATACCCAACATACAAAGAACGTTTCAAGAACGAAATAAAGAAACATGTCTTAAATTCAAAAATACAAAATTTATACTTTCTGTGCAATCTTATTCTAAACCTTTGTAGGTGAATAAATAGCTCGAAAACTAACTTACCAACGAGCGTTGGAGAGCTGCTTTTCGAGTGAAATTGCTTGGGAAAGCAAGCGAGGAAAATATTCCAAAATCCAGCCTTTCTAACACAGTGAGATCCATTTATTCTCTGCACATTCGCGAGTATATTCTGACTAGGTGACCTAAAATGGCAATTACATTACAAGTTACGTTGTACTCCTGAAATTTGATACTTAGTAAAAACAAAGCTTTCAATTACAGTTTGTTAAATGTGTGAAAATCCAGTTTAAAAAACTATGAACATTTAAAATAATGACATAATAATAACACTGTAAAGCTGTTAAGTTTAAAGCAACAGAAAAATCACAAATTTTAAAAAAATTCTTAAAATGTACATAATATTCCTAAGGTCATTCAGACAATTCCTTAAACTCTTGGGTCACGTGAATCACAGTGATGAGCGTCCCATTACTATATAAACGTGCATTGCACTTAGTTTCGTTGGAATTTAGCGCAAGACTGCATGAAGGTTAATTGCACTGGCAGCCCATAACGCAATGACAGACTAAACTGAAGGCAACTATACTTGAGTTACTTTTTTATCAGCAAACAGTAAAATTAGTCGTAACATTATAACGCTTCCTACAGCTGAAATAGCGAGCATGTTCTGTGTGACAGGTATTCGAACTCACGACCCACAGATTGCGAGTCGAGCGCTTGATCAACAATCCATGCAAAGTCCTGCACTTTAGAAGCTTAGAGAAGTGTGTTTGTTTTTTTTCCTTATAGCAAAGCCACATCGATCTATCTTCTGAGTCCAACGAGGGGCATAGATGATTGATGAGACTTATGGTCAAGTTCCACTCATTCGATCTGATAATTGTAAGCCAACAGTTTGTCGTTGGTTTTGAATTTTCGCACAAAGCTACTCGAGGCTATCTGTGCTAGCGTCCAATTTAGCAGTGTAAGACTAGAGGGAAGGCAGCTAGTCATCACCACCCACCGCCAACTCTTGGCTACTCACCAACGAATAGTTGGATT